>NC_136501.1:25488107-25625607 GCF_053919585.1 Euprymna scolopes
TGATTGCATACATTTCTATTCACACCATAATAATAAAATAAAAACAGGGATGATAATTGGTTTCTTCTTACGCGCTTTCAGAATTTGCAGTCCTGAATATCTGGACGAAGAATTCAAATACCTCACAAAGATTTTGAAAACCTTGCAATATCCGACATATTTCATATTGAATGCTAAGAGAAAAGCCACACAAATATTTTCCAGAATAAATAATAATAAAAAAATCATACACACCAGACCTTTCTCTCATAAACAGACATCTTCTTTTACACACAATAATAATACAATAATCTATAACACACTAAAGAAACTAAAAATTCCTATCGTACAAACCACATCACTAACCATAAAACATATATTAAAAACTACGAAACCTTTCTATAACAAACCAGTTTCCAGTGGAGGTATATATACTATTCCTTGCCATAATTGCCATCATAAATATGTTGGTGAAACTCAGTGTAAATTGGAAAAAAAGGATCAATGAACATAAAAGAGATATAAAAAATAGCAATTCTCTAAGTGCATTATTCTCTCATTCATTGCAACATAACCACACCTTTGACTTTAAACAAGCAAAAGTAGTTAAATTTATTTCAAATAAACCACGCTGGAGACTTCTTGAATCTGCGCTTATCGCAATTTCAAGCACTATTAAACAACGTGGAGGTTTCTATAACATAGCTCCATTAATAAGTAAACTTTTATTAAAAGAACATTATTTAACTGTAGACACAGGTTAACTTTCTCACACCATTCAAACACCCCCTGTAATAATTAACACATAATCTCAATCAATAAATTACATAAAAAACACTCATTTTATTTCTGTTACAAACTTATATTTGAATTTCAACAGATATATCTTTTTCCCAATAAGAATATTAACTTGCGTTCATAGTTTTAAAATTACATTAACGACTATATGACGTCACTAAAATTTCTTCTCTTTAACAGCGCCAGACCTCCCCCTCCTTTTTGAATTTCCAACGTCTTTTTTTTTTCCATTTCTCTGAAATAGAACTACGTCACACTGTGCACGTGAAACATTTTCAAATATTTTGTACTGGTATTTTTTGCTTCTTAATCTCATTCATCCAGAGGAAGTCTCGAAATAAAGACGAAACGTTGGTGAACACATAATACGGTTTGTTCCTTTTTATTTTCTCTATACGTATGTATATATGTATTTATATATGTATATATATATGTATACATATTTATATATCTATGTATGCATATGTATATATCTATATATATATGTATATATATTTATATATATGTATATATATTTATATATATGTATATATATTTATATATATGTATATATATATGTATATATATATATGTATATATATTTATATATATGCATATATGTATGTGTATATATGTATATATATGTGCATATATTTATATATATGTATATGTATATATGTGTATATATGTATATATATGTGTATATATGTATATGTATATACATGTATATATATATGTATATATATGCATGTATATATATGTATATATATGTGTGTATTTATATGTATATGTATATATATATGTATATATATATATGTATATATATATATGTATATATAGGTATGTATATATGTATATATATAGATGTATATACATGTATCTATATTTATATACATGTATATGTATGTATATATATGTATATATATGGTTATATATGTATATATATGTGTATAATTATATGTGTATGTATATATATATATATATATTTACATATGTATATATATGTATACGTATATATGTACATATGAGTCTATATGTATATATATGTATATATATATATATATTTACATATGTATATATATGTATACGTATATATGTACATATGAGTCTATATGTATATATATGTATATATGTATATATATGTATATAATGTTTACATATATATCTATATGTATATATACATGTATATATGTGTATATATATGTATGCATATAGGTATGTATATATGTATGTAAATATATGTAACAAGCAACATTTCGAACCGAGAGAGAAACTTAGTTGTCGTACAAAGCTAAGACTCTGTAACATCACCTGTGTATAGATACTCCCTAAGCCATTTGTCTATAAAAATGGTTCTGTGGCGATGGAAAAGTTATGACGCATGGAGGCTTGAAATGCTGGAAACATGTAATAATTGATCTCAATGACCGTCTTCAGTATCATGCCTGCGTGAGCGTGTGAATTCACCAGTAGGACTAAGAAGAAAAAAAAGTCATTTCTGGGCTCATGGACATTAAGTGTCTGAGGGAGTGGCACTCGTCTGACAAGACGTTTGCAATCATCATAATATATATGTATATATATATGCATATATATATAGATATTTATATATGCATATATGTATATATATGTACATATATATGTATATATATGTACATGTATGTATATATATGAAGATATATATGTACATATATATACATATATATGTATATATGTTTATATATGTATATATATATACGTATATATATACGTATATACATGCATATACATGTATGTATATATATATGCATATATATGTATATATATGCATATACATGTATGTATATGTATACATATGCATATTTATGTATGTATATGTATATGTATGTATATATGTATATAATCATGTATATATATGAATATATATATGTATGTGTATATGTATATATATATATGTATATGTATATATATGCATATATATGCATATATATTTATATGTATATATATACGTATATCTATGTATATATATGTATATATTTGTATATATATATGAATATATATATGTGTGTATGTATATATGTATATGTATATATATTTGTATATATATATATGTATTTATATATGTATATATACGTATATATATGTCTGTATATGTGTATGTATAACTATATATATGTCTAGATATATTTATATATGTGTATATATATGTGTGTGTATATATATGTGTATATATATGCGTATATATGTATATATATATTTAGATATATATATATGTGTGTCTGTATATATATATATATATATATATATATATATACAAAATTTTTTTATAAAATTCAAAATGGTGAAAAATGGGAAAATAAAAAAAACAAGGTATATGCAGCTTCTCTTCTAATTTTCTGATTTTAATCATGTCAAATCACACTTTATTTCCTTTTGACGGATTTATTGCTGTTATTTCGTCTGATGGAGTTAGGGTATAATAGATTCGCTGATTGATATGATAATTTAGTTATTGATGTTTCACCATGAAGCAGATACTGTCAAGAATTGTATAAGTTAACTGAATTAAAGGAATAAATTATAAGATGGTCAACATCAGTCATTTTGGAATATAATGTTTTGTTATTTATATATATATATATATATATATATAAATATATATATATATATATATATATATATATATATATATATATATATATATATATATATATATATATGCACGACCACTCTAGATTGTTCTTCTATTCACTTGAGTTCGATGTTTAATAGGTCTTACTTCTCTTAATTCCCATGGTAATTGTTTGGTGGTTTGAGGTAGAAGCTTCGCAAACGGACAAAAGGTGCCTTCTATCTGGGTTTGAATCTCATAACCAGCAGGAATTGTTACCCTACACTGATGATTTCATAAGCATGGAACACTAATGCTCGTAAGTATAAAATAAATAATTATTATTTAATTATTATTATCGAGCCCCTGTAAGAATAGTTAATGATGGGAACTGTCTGCTGAATTATAACAATGACAGTCTACTAGCATTTATATAATGTTCACAACTTCCGCTCATGCAAACACTCTTGATTGTTTTTGCATTCGTTTGAATTCGGCGTTAAATAGTTCTTAATTTCCTCATCTCCGTGGCAATTGTTTGGTGGCCCTGAGCTAAAGACTAAGCAAATGGAGCAAAAGATGGCGTCATCACTGGGTTCGAATCTCATGGCCAGCAGGAATTCTTACCCTACACTGATGATTGCATAAGCATAAAACACTAGTATCTGTATGAATAATTATATATATATATTTTATATATATATATATATATATATATATATATATATATATATATACATACAGACATACTAGCAGTGAGACCAGGGATTGAATGATGATCGTTGAATGTTCCACACTTCAAACTGCCAATACTTTTATTGTCATCAAAATCGCTGAAATCGCCCGTTTTTCAACCAAATGCATTGATTGCACTGTAGAGAACGTACTGTTGATTTCATAAAACTGTTTTTATATAATGGCTTGAATTAAAATTTAAGATCCGAAAGTCAAATATCATGGTCAAATTGAGCTCTAAGCAAAAACATTCATTTCGAACATGCCTCTGTCTTATCAAACATTATTTTATGTTCTGGATCTTTCTGCTTGTGCGGTAATAAAACTTTCAAATGCACTTGTGATGTTAGGCTGTGTGTTGGTCAAAATCAGATTTTTCAATACTTATCAAAGGCATTACAATACAAAACCTATCTAAGAACACTCCTAGACACATAAAATACACTTGTGTAAAATTTCAAAAAACTTTGGCTTAGCCGTTTCAGAGTTCATAAGGAACAAATTCGCACACAAACAAAATGTGTTTTATAAATAAGTAGATATACAGTGGTGCCAAAAAGAAAGTCCGCACTTGTTATTTTTTCAACAACCGCAAATTTAAGCTAAATTGAATGTAACTGTTTAAACAACCTATACCTTATTTGATTCGCCTTTTATTCCTCTTTAAGTTTACCAGTTCATATTTGACTTTTAATTGAAATATCCTAATATTCACATCAATTTAAAAAATTAACTTCAAATCAAGAAGGCAAAAAGAAACTCAGAAAGTTCAGAAGGCAGAGTCTATAATCTGAGGTTTGAATGGAATAGAGTGAAGTCCAAAATGTCTATCTTTTACTATTGATCTGCTATTTTCAGTTTTTGCTCGCTAAGAAGCATTTTCTCATGGGAATAAATTTATTTATTAACTAGTTGGTTGTAAAATACGCTTAAATATATTTTAATTTATGTAGCATTCATATTTATTATTACAGAGCCAATTCTATATTGGATTCAGTGCCTCCGTTCAGTCTAAAGAGACAATGGATATCCCCCAAGGGTAACTGTGTGAGTAATTCTGAAGCAACGATTGTGCAATCTCCAACCATACTTCTCCTGAATCGGCATTGCTTGAGTTGAGTGGCAAAGAGAAGTGCTAAACAATGTGAAACAATGCCGAGATAAGCAGAGAGCACATACAGCACCTGGAATTCCCAAATGGTCACACATTTTAATACTGACTCAACTAGGCTCAACGTTACTATATTGATTATTTATATACGTCGTCCATTACGATATCAAGAACTTTGTAGATTAACAGATAACGCACCAAACTCTAATACATGTGGTCTGGGGTTCGATTCCTAGAGAGACAGTCAAGTTATGCTGAAGACAGCTAGGGCCTCAAAACATGCACACACACACATATATATATATATATATTTATATATATATATATATATATATATATTTATATATATATATAAATATATATATATATATTTATATATATATATATATATAAATATATATATATATATTTATATATATATATATATTTATATATATATATATTTATATATATATATATATAAATATATATATATTTATATATATATATATATATATATTTATATATATATATATATTTTTATATATATATATATATATATATTTATATATATATATATATTTTTATATATATATATATATATATATTTATATATATATATATATATTTATATATATATATATATATATTTATATATATATATATATATATATTTATATATATATATATATATATATTTTTATATATATATATATATATATTTATATATATATATATTTATATATATATTTATATATATATATATATATATATATATATACTTCAGAATAGAATTATCTAACAATCAACTGGTATGGAAACCTGTGATTATAGGTCTTACAAAATATTATTGGCAGTAATATTCTATAAATACTATCTCATCTAAATAAAAATTGCTTGAAGAGATGGTAGACATCGAAATCCTATAGGATAAGGAGTTATGATATTTCAAATCTATTCTTTGTCTTACATAGAATAATAAAAATCTTTTTATTTGAAATTTAACCATTTCACATCATAAATTTTGAAATTTATTGAATGACTAAAATTTGACACATATATGAATATACTAGCAAAGATACCCGTGCTTCGCACGGAGCTTTATTGCGCACTCGGGTACCAAAATCTGTGGGCACCTTTCCAGTAAGTTGATGTTGTAAGAGCAACGATTGCATAAGGTGATTAACATTTTAACTACCTCTTGTAGTGACTGAAATTCAATCAGGAACTTCACAAAACATTTTCATCAAAAAGGAAGGTTACTTGATGTTACATAGTAAATTTTTAATTGAAGTAATTTTCAACTCTTGCTTAAATTTTATCTTGCACATTCAATACTAAAAACTTACCACAATCAGATCATGTCAGTTTTTCCTCATATCCATTTCTCGAACTTTTCACTGAAGAGCCTCAGGGTAAACTACATTTCTGCTGCTTTGATTTGGAGCCAGAATGTAGAGTTTTTCTGAACTTCCTGTCCGGCTGATGGAGACGTAGAACATACCGTGACTGAAGCAGTCTGATGTCAAGTCTACGCCAATGGTGTTAAATGTCTGACCTTGACTTTTGTTTATGCTCATTGCAAAACACACCTTCACAGGAAATTGGAGTCTCCGGAATTTAAATGAAAGTTCTGAGTCCGATGGAACTAAGGGGATCCTTGGCAGTAGAACGGTTTCGCCTTTGTAGGGACCACAGGAAATGGTGGCCTCAAGTACATTGGTGTGCAATCTGGTGATAACACATCTGGTTCCGTTTGTTGTTTTTGGCGGTTCCAAGGATCGAAGAATCATGATTGGCGATCCAATTTTGAGATTTAAAATGTGTGGAGGCATTCCAGATATCTCCAAAGAGTTTAAAAACTCCACAGGGTAGTGAACAGCTTCATATTCATTAGTAGCCGAATCAACTAACTTGTATTGCTTTGTGTCTCCTGGAAATTCATCCATTATTGAATTGTTCAAATGATTCACATTGCTGTTTAATGGCGAAATAATAGCCCTCTCAGCAAGCCAATCCGGTGATTTTCCATTGTTTTGCAGGTCTGGGTACACTTTGTCTTTCAGTTGCTTCTGATTACCGACACATTTACCAAGCGCAGTTGGAATCTTAATTGTGTCAGGTGAAGAAGTGATAGGAAACTGACCATTACCGATTTGGAGAAGCAATTTGTAGAAGTCTGCTGCAGCTGTGTTATCAGAGATATAGGCTCTCATATTAGTAGTCAGTCTCTTCACTATAACGTGCCTCCAGAGATAGGATTGTTTCAAACTTGCATTGACAATGTTAGCCCTTGTGCCATTTTTAACCACTGGGAGGATTTGACGGAAATCACCGCAAAATAAGGTTGGAATGCCACCCATGGGATTCTTGTTTCCTGTGATGTCTTGCAGTGTTCGGTCAATTGCTTCATAAGCACTCTTGTGCGTCATTGGGGCTTCGTCTACAATGATTGCAGAGGTGTCTCTAATTACATTTGCCAAGGCTGAGTTACAAGTAATTTTGCAAACTGGCTGATCCATTCGATGAGTATCCAAGGGTACTTTAAAAGTGCTGTGAAGAGTGCGGCCACCTTGTAGTAGAGTAGCAGCAATGCCACTGGATGCTGTTGCAAGCACAATCTTTCTCATGGATCTAATCTTTGTAAGGATCAAATTGATTACAAAAGTCTTGCCCGTACCACCTGGAGCATCAAGAAACATCATGTTTTTGTTCATTTCACCTTGTGCTTCCAACATTGCCATGAATGAATTGTAAACTTCTCTTTGAGAATCGGTCAGTTTTTCTTGCATATTTTCTGCTTGTAGGGAAAGTTCTTCAAGATTATAAGTAACTTCACGTTGATACTCTCTCGCGAGTCTTTCATCTCTCCCTTGCGTTGGTGCAGGTAATCCATAGCTTGCCAATGGTTGACCGCACATAAGGAGAACTTTTTCTTCAATTAGACAAAGAGTTTTATTGTAGATGTCCTCATTAAAATCTGCTTCTGGATTGTTAACTTCTTGCCTGTATCTGTGAAGAATGTCTTCAGATATTACATCACGAAAAGCCATCCAGATCTCAAGAGGATTGCTTGGCTCACAGGCTGTTAAAATTATCACAAATAGGCTTCGCAAATTTGAAGGTGATTGAGTGGCACTTGCCTCTCCTACTGCTTGATGCAAGTGATGGTCATTTTCTAGAAGGTCTCGAGCAAGGCACGCTGCTCTGTATGTTTCAAACACCTGACCATTGTATGCTCGCAAATCTTGAAATGAAGTTGGACCAGCAACCTCATTGAGCAACAGGCGTAAGAAATAACACTCCCCTGCTTTTGGACTAATCGTGTAGATTCTCCCAATGCATGGTGCCTTCCATACATCATCATTTTCAGTACCTTCAACTTGTACCCCACGCATTCTTCTCATCCATTTCTTTGTCGATTTGTTCCAAGTGTAAAACTCAGGGACTTCTACGTATTTGAGACCCCTTGCAAAGTCATCCTCATGGCAGAGTTGAAAAAATGCTGTCAAAGTTGTGGCAGGCGGTGGACATTGGGCTCGTTCCAGAGCAGTATCAGCTGAGAACATGACACGCTGCCCATTTTCAAGATGAACAGAAAGTTGTACAATTGGGGGGAAATGTTCATGGATGGGATGTTCCAATATCCTCCAGGCCGCCTCTGAACTGCCGACATACCTTGCATTCTGGAACTGCTGGATCTCATCCACAATGTGACTTTGTACTTGGCCTTGTTGGTTAGCTGCTCCATCAGTTCTTTGTAGTTCAAACACTGCTTGATCACATCCTTTATTCACGTATTTGAGGACATATTTGATGCTTTGGATCGAGCTGCAAATTTCTACGTTAATGTGAGCGTTGAACTGCTGAAGGAGGACCTTGTTGTACGGAACAATCCACTGGTTTGTTATTTCTTGATTAACATACCGACCATTTCTCTTCATCCTTATTGTACCAGTCTGGCCTCCATCTTCTGGTTTTCTTCGCCTGTACTTGGGGTAAGAGTCTTGGCCTTGCTCGGTACACTGAAGAAATTCTTTTGGGTATTTTTTGGAACATTTGTTGTCAATCATACATGGAAAATTTGGATTAAATGGTCCACAAGGTCCATGCACCATATGTGCCATCACTTTAGCATGAAGATCAGGATCTTCCTCTTTGTCAGGGATCTCTGCAGATATGCAGAGATCCATTTTTTCTGGTAGAAGTTTGTCCTCTGGGGCCTGCCAGGTGAGGATGTGTGCATGCGGCAGTCCTCTTTTTTGATATTCAATACTCTACAGGAAAGCCCTCAACCTGCCAAATCCTCCCTTTTTAATAAATTCAAGTAACTTTTTTAGCTTCTGCCTGAAAACCCTGGCAACAATATCTGGACGATCCTGAGGGTCTTGCCCTTGAAGACACTTTTCTGTAATTTCTGTCCACTTTGGATTTGTTGTGAACGTGATGAAGAGGTCGGCTCGGCCCATTCGCCGAACATATGCCATGGCATCACTTTGACGCTCAAACATGTATCGAGGGCCTCCTGTATAAGTTGCCGGAAGTACAACTCGTTGACCAAACTGTTCTGGATTCCCATCCTCCCTAAGAATTGAATCTCTCAAGTTGCTATAATTGTCAGCTCTCAGGGTCTGTTGCTCACGCCTCAGGAACTGTAAACGTTCTGTTTCAATCTAGCAGTACACATCCACCAGCCATTGTTGAAATAGCCTTCGGTACCAGAGAAAATAGTTTCCAGGCCGAGTCATTAAATGGTACAAATAAAATTGCTGTTGGGTAACTTTTCGCCCATTGGATGCCTTCATGTAGATGTTGTAAGATGGAGAACCATAGGGGTACATTAACGGGTACATTAAAGTATCGTAGAGGGGATGTAGTTCGGAGATCCGTTTTAATGTATCATTTCTAAAACGCAAGACAATATCCCGGTTAGCTGTTGGTTCATTCTCCATTAATATTCCAATCTCATACATTGTTGTTGGAGCATTGAATCGCCGTGGATGCTCTTCTTGCGGCCTTCGGTCTTCCCTTATGGCAACTTTATGTTCTACCAAGTGTTCTTCTTCAATCCTCTCCTTTGTTGTTTTCAGCTGACAAATGAAGCTGTTGTTCTCATGTAAAAATTCAGTCAGACTTCGGAGAATGTCTCTATTGAGTCTACTGTCACGTCCCCGATTATGTAGTTCCTCTTCCAGACTATCCAAGAAGTAGACTTGAATAAACTTTGCTGTTTCATCTTCAGGTGGTAAAAGACTCCCAATTTGGTGGCAAACCTGGCCTCGAATTCTAAAAGAAGGATTCCACCCATGTACTGCCGCAATTTTGTGACCAAATGATGTCATTGCAAAACAATTGTTATAACTGCGTAGATTTTGCAGAAAATCTTTAGAGATGGGACCATTGCCGGAGAGCAAATCTTGAAGCAACTGAGGCAGTGGTGGAAAGCTATCAAGCACAACTTTGCCAGAAGAACAACAACAACCAGGGGTTTCTCCTTTAAATTTTACAGCTGAGCAATGTTGACATACTTTGTCCATTTTTCCTATATCAGCTGTAGTGAGAGAGTCATTTTTGTTGTAGAGCAATCCTTTTCTATTGCAGTGTTCTATTTCATGGTGTCTCAAAGCAGTCATTCGTTGTCTAGCTGCCTCGTTTTCTGTCAATTGCTGGGGCAAAGTCATACTCTCTCTCCATGCAGCCTCTCGTTGTTGCCCTTGGTATAGGCGAAAGTTTCGTTGGGTTTCCGATTCATTCTGATGTCGTACTATTTTCTGGTTATTTCAGTGTTATGTGACCAGTAGTTTAAGAGTTTATCGGTTAAATATTTACACACAAGCAGATACACATACATCTACTGTTTTATTTATATCGATTGATGCATTTTTGGATTATTCAATGACTTTTTGAGCCACTTTAATACATTCCTTCCTCGGACTGCATCTTTTGTATTTACCAATGAGCTTCTTTTTTTTTTTTTCTTCCTTTGAAGATTGTAACGCTGTGTATGGGGCAGCCAAACCAGCTGCCAACATTTCCCTGCTTTTTATTGAAACCAACCGAGAGCTCTTTTTAATATCCTCACTGTTCCCTTAAGTGCAATTGTCTGGATCTCTTTTGCACTTGGTTCACCAGGAATATTAGTTAGGTAGGACTTCAGGTTATTCTTCATACGCCCTGTGGCACCTATAATAACTGGTATGATTGATATCTCCCTAAGATTCCAGTTTCTTCTCATATCATACATGAGATCTTGATATTTGGTCTGTCTTTCAGCTCTGTTCAGACCGCCATCATTAGGAACACTCACTTCAACCAAGGTTGTTAGTATGGTTATACACGTGTTAGACATACATGGTTCAGTAATGTGAGTCGCACCACCAAGTCGACACCGGGGAGTGGGGGGGGGACATATACTGTATACTAGTGTGGACGAATGAAACATTACAAAGGTATCTACACTTTGCCTGTTTTTTTTTTTATATGTTTATGTGTTTGGATACTTTGTGTTTTATTCTGATGGGGATATATTCAAATGGAGTAATGATTTCTTTCACGGTGTTTGAATTGGTGTAGATGTTATGTGTTGGCTTCACTGTCACTTTTCCAATGAAGCAGGTTTTAGTTTGCCAAAGGATCAATGTCAGCTATTTTGTTTTTTTGCTTTTGTGTGTGTGTGTGTGTGTGATAGTGGAAATTTTTTGCCCTTTTGACTACTTTTTAATGCCCTTGTTAGTGTGTTTGTAAAGGTTTTTTGGTGGCATCATCAGGCACAAATACGTATTCACTATCAAAAAGTGTCTTGTGGACTTGCCTCGCTGTTTGTCATGTAAGGGTGAGACGTATTGTTTGCATTCATACATAAAAATCCTGTACAAATATAATTATATTACTTTTCTGAATTTTTTAGATGAGGATTGATTATTCGTATTATTTGGATTCATCGGACTACTGTTCTCATCTTGAGTGTGATTTTCACAACGTTTTGGTCGATATAACCTCCGGCCTTCTTCAGGTGTGTAGTGGACTGGTGGATATATTATACATCCCTCAGTCGTACAAAATAGGAAAAATGATTTGAATTGGGAAAGGAAAAATGAATTGCTTTGAGGAAGGAACGAACAACGCGCTTATTTGAAGCAAACGAACTGAAATTTATTTTGTGAAGAAACAAGTGAAAGAAAAGGGTACTACACGTGTTTAGTTTGGCGTGCGTCTCTCGCTGTTTACTGGTGAGAAGGAAAGTCTGTTGTAGTATAGAGAGAGAAAATGAGAAAAAGTCAATCCAGGCCATGGAGATAGAAAACGTATAAAGTGTACATACTGTCTGTTAGCTCATGCCCCATACGTAGTAGCAGGTGGCATGAGGCACGCGCCTCCCAAAAGGGAGGCGGCTGGTTCGTCGAACCTCTCAGCTCGAGAGCTGGTCTGGAAAAAAGTAAGATGCTGCTTATTGCTCTTGCTTTTATACTTGTTTCCGGTGGTCTTTTGCGCATGTGTGGATTTCCTTTGAAAGGGGAAGTGACGTTGTCCTTGTGTGCGTACGTGTGAGTACATGTGTGTACGTTAGCGTGTGTGTGTATACACGTGAATGTGAGTGTATATACGCAAACGTGAATATATGTACGTGTGTGGACGTACGCACGTATGTTTGTGTGCGCGTATGTATATGACAAGTAATATAGCTTGAGATGTGAACGCGTATTTTTGTGTGAGACTAGAAAAGGCTCCCACAGGTGTATCTTGTCGAACTTGGGAATGCTTCTGTTGAACTCAGGAATTTGTATGGAATTTTGAACGGAACCCTTTATTTATTTTATGAGAGTAGCATGCTCTTGTTTCGTCAGCCATGACTGGTTAGAGGTCCTAAGTAATTCGCAATTGTAAAAGGTCGGAGGTGACATCGACCGAAACGTTGTGAAAATCACACTCAAGATGAGAAAAGTAGTCGAATGAATCATACAAATAATACATAATTATAGGATGTACGTTATTTTTGTTGTCAAAATATTGTCCGGACAATTGTACTGTTTTCCACGAAACTACCTTTTCACCACATTTTCGTTTTTGTTGTTTAATGAAAAGCCTTCCATATTGTTCTTTTTCTTTTGTTCAATTTTCTTCAAGTTTTTTTTTTGTTGTTGTTGTTGTTGTTGTTGTTTTTAATGCAAAGACTTCCATATTGTTTTGTTTTTTTGTTTTTTTTTAATGAAAAGACTTTTATAGTGGTTTTATTCTTTTCAACTCTCTCAATTTTTTTTTCTTTTTAAATTTGAATACTGCTTGAAAATGTGTTTTTTTTTTTTTTAATGCAATTTGTACAAGTCTTTCTAAATGCTGGGCATTTTTCCCATTTGATTTTGTGTTTATGCCCACTATACCAGCATTTTTTAAAATCTTTTTAACATATAAGTATTAGCGAATATTTGTTTACTGGGTTGACTTTTATACTGGCAATATTTTTGTATTAATTCTTGTTGTATAAAGTCAATTCAATTGTTGGGTAGGTGATGTACAACGCCAAAAAATATCAAATGTATGTGCACACACACACGCACGCACACACACACACACACACACACACACACAATGCCAGCAATCAGACGATCTCATAACCCTTCATAATATCCTAAAATTGTTTATAACCAACGTATCAAATTAGCAAAGTTGTAAACTGCTTATTTATAAAGTTGGCTTTCCAATGTGTTCCCAGAAAATTTTATATAAGTGTAACCTCACTGCCGGTAATCACGTTGCATATTCAATCCAACGTTGATTTTAACTTTTAGTATAATGTCTTTTTTTTCTTTTTCTTTTTTTTTTTTCCACATTTTCATTTTTGTTGTTTAATAAAAAAGCCTTCCATATTGTTCTTTTTCTTTTTTTAACATATAAGTATTGGCGAATATTTGTTTATTGGGTTGACTTTTATACTGACTGTATTTTTATATTAATTCTTGTTGTACAAAGTCAATTCAATTGTTGGGTAGGTGACGAGCGGGCAACACCAGAAAATATCGAATGCATGCGCATGCACACAATGCCAACAGTCGACTGATCTCTGACATTGTGTGGGTGCCCATTTAAAGATATTTTTCGTATTTGCAGTTGTTTCATTATTTATATTAGTATTGACGCATTGCAGATACCTTCAATAAATCTTAATTGAATTAAGTCCCTTTTTAATTGTCTGTCCTTCTTGTCCGAGTTTTTCAAATTCTCCCTATCTACCTATATTTCATATACGGTGTAGATAATTCATAATTGGTTCATCGCTTTCTTGTTTCATCCACATGAGCTTTGTTCTTTCTGCCATGACCAGCCTTCTCATGATCTGACTTATTGGTCCCCCGACAAAAGGACCTGTAAATTCACCCTTGTCCGTTCATCCCTCCACACTTACAATAACTAC
Organism: Euprymna scolopes; assembly: GCF_053919585.1. NCBI lineage: Eukaryota > Metazoa > Mollusca > Cephalopoda > Sepiida > Sepiolidae > Euprymna > Euprymna scolopes. Next base: position 25,502,688 of record NC_136501.1, read on the forward strand.
ACCTTGGAATTTTATGAAATTTTTGCACAAACATTATACATGATATGAGTAAAAAAGTTAACGGAGGATTCTTTGGGAAAACTCTGGTTGCCCCGCTAAGTGTGCCTTTCGGGTTAAAATGGCTTAAATTGACACTTTTGTGCTTATTAAAAAAAAATTGATGCCTTGGATTTTTATAAAACTTTCTGAAAAGTTGCAACTAACTGATTTCTATATAATTTTGTTTGTCTATATTTCACGATAACTCTTGGGTGTGCCTCAGGGGCTCTTTTAGGGCTAATAAAAACATTCCATTTTTGGGACTATTTTACCATATTTGTCCAAAATTTTCTGTGTATGTCTATTTAGCATGGTACTGAACTAAAATTTAAATATGTTATGGCCTTGGGGACTTTTGAGGCTAAATGGGAGGAGGCAATGATGGAGTTAGTCATCTCTTTTTTTTTTTGCATGGTGCTGAACTCAAATTTAAATATGTTAAGGCCTTGGGGACTTTTGGGGATAAATGAGAGGAGGGGACAAATGATAGACTTAGTCATTTCTTTTTTTTGCATGGTGCAGAACTCAAATTTACATATGTTAAGGCCTAAAACTGCACCGTTTGTTCATTTTCACCAGGATTTGACGTCTCCTGGGGACTTTGGGGGCTAAATGGGAAGGGGAGGCAATGCTGAACTTAGTCATTTTTTTGTCTCATTCACTGTGCACTCACAGGGGACCATGCATGCTTCACTTGTTTTTTCAAAAGTTAGGACTGCCACATTTCTGGGATGCTCCATGGTGGATGCTTTCATTTAACTTTAGCCATAAATAAATTCATTATTTCAGTTTCTCCTTTCATTTGCTTGTTGTCTTAACTTTTTAATTTGTCTGCTCACAACAAAACATCAGCGCCATCTATTGGCAAAGTCAGAATCCTCAAGAGGCAATTGTTATGAAGTGTAAGAATATTCTCATTAGTGGTTAGACAAGCTTCTCATAACCTTCCTATACCTCTACAAAGCCACCATTCATCCATGCACAGAGTATTGTTGCCACATCTGGCCTTGGGCATCTACCAGTAGTCTCTCTCTCTCTCTCTCTCTCTCTCTCTCTCTCTCTCTCTCTCTCTCTCTCTCTCTCTCTCTCTCTCTCTCTCTCAGATAGGGTTCAAAAAAGACCTCAATATTGGCCCGATTTAATTTTTTTTTTTTTTTTGCTTATTTTTTTGTAAAGAATCATTTTAAACCTCTCTATAAATGTTTGCAAGGATGAGAACTATTTCCAAAAGAAATAATGTAAATTAAACATAACTTGGCCCTCAGTTGATAATGAATACTAAAATTTATCAATGAATAATATCGTGTGTGTGTGTGTGTGTGTGTGTGTGTGTGTGTGTTTTTGTGTTTATATTTTGAATGACACATACAAGGTACAAAAATTTTATGTGCTTAAAGCCTCTGAAAGCCATTATCCGGCCTTATCTCTATCCTATCCAAGTCAGGGCCCACGCTATAAAGACATACGACATATCCTCTTATATAAATATGAAGACGCATCTAAAAATGCTATTTTCAAATTAAGCACGAGAGACAAATGAACAGACAGAGCCTCATAGAAGGATGTCTGGACTCACCAAAAGATTTAAAAGAAACTTTTGTCACATGAATTTAATCTCCACCCACCAATATACACACACACACACACACACACACACACACACACACACACATTCATTTTAGTTGCTCATACCATCTTCACCCACCCCCTTTTTGATTGCTAGGAACAGTCCTTGGGACAAGTAACCCAAGATATTACTAATACAGGCTATGTTCAGCTCTTTCTTTTATGCTTTTTGTTTTTCTTGCATTAATGTCCTGTCCCAATTTAGTCCGACCCAGTTAATAGCACAACTGCCACATTCCATAATCTAAGACAGAAACCAAGAACCAGAATAATAAATTTAAAAAAAAAAAAAAAAAAAAAAAAAAAAAAAAAGCGAAAATATAAACAAAACTTGTTTATAAGATTCTGAAATGGGCGACTTTTTTTCTTTTTTTTTTGTTTATTTCGTTTTTATATTTGATGTATTTGTTTTCCATATCCTTTGTTTGTTTGTTTTTTTTCGTTTTTTTGTTTTTGTTTTTGTTTGTTTTTGTTTTTTACTTCATAACTGAGTTAAGCTCATTTAATACCAAGGACACAATGGAGTTTCTATTTTTTTTTTTTTTTAAATATATTTATTTTTCTTTTTAACCATTTTTTTCAACTCAGCATTTAAAAAAAATCAGTGCACAAGACATATATAGAGTGATTTTGCCCTCGCAAAAAAAAAGAAAAGAAAAAACATGTCACCCTGGAAATCATTAATAAAATTAACAATCCTTTCTGTAATTTAACCACATTTGGTACAAAAAAAAAAAAAAAAAACTTCAGTCTATGTGTGATTTCTCCACCATTTTTTTTTTTTTTTTCATGAAAGTTCAGCAGTTTTGATTTTGTATTTTTATTCTTTGGAATCCTTTGAGATGATGTCTTCATTATTTGTACATTCATTTTTTTTTTTTTTTTTTTTTTGCGGACTGTTATCCTCATTTTCATAGTTGTTGCTGTTTCACCACGTTTCGGCCAACTTATCCTCTGGCTTTCTTCAGGTGGATAACTGCGATGGGATAGGAATGCTGAGTCTTGTAACTGTATCCTCAGTAATTACTGCCTTCCATAGTTGTCGTCTCACATAGTCTGAAGATAGTGGTTTCAATCCTACCCAAAGCAGGCCAGGGGAATAGTTGACCAAAACGTGGTGAGACAACAACAATTATAGAATGCAATAATTACTGGGGACAAAGTTACGAGACTCAAAATTCCAATCCTATAGCGGTTAACCACCTGAAGAAGGCCAGAGGATAAGTTGGCTGAAATGTGGTGAAACAACAACTATGAAGATGAGGATGACAACCCACAAAAAAATGAATACACAGTCTTGATTTTGTTTTAGAATATTTTATCTGAAGATCGGTAATTTGCATTTATTGATTTAATCGGACTATTACCTCTGTGGATTTAATAAAGGGTTTTGTTCCAAATGTTTTGCAGATTTCTGAGTTTAGCATAAGGATTCCTGAATTCAACAAAATACACAAAGAAGTTCAGAGGTTACAACATTGTTAAAATAACATTCCAGATGAGAGCATTAGTCCAAATAATATAAATAATACTGAATAATCTATCTATATATATATAAAAGTGAACGTATCTGTGTGTGTGTGTGTGTGTGTGTGTGTGTGTGTGTGTGTGTGTGTGTGTGTGTGTGTGTGTGTGTGTCCATTTACCTACGCAATAACTCTGTCAATTTTAGGTCTACAGATTCGAAATTTGATATACAGGGTACTGAGATTTGGAAAAATCTATGTGATCGGTTTTCGGTCAGAAATTTGGCTGTTAAGGGGTCAAAGTTCAACGATTTGACCTTTGAGAACTCTACCAAACTCCTCCGATAATTTTGGGTCTAAACACTTGAAATTTTAGATATAGGTTCCTTGGACATGGCTCTAACTTAATAACTTGATTTGAGCCCAAAACAATAAATGTTAAGGGGTCATAATAGGGGTCAAAGTTTAAAAAATTGACCGCTTTTTTTTTTTTTTTTTGCTCAACATACACCTCCAAACATCCGGGCAACGCCGGGCTGAAATGCTAGTACAAAATAATACCAAACATGTGGGACTTGTGGAAATTCCACACAGGACATTTTTCATATGTAATATATTGATGTTGGCATTCTGTAGATGTTCAGAGTAAATGAAGACGCTCTGATATTATTTTAATTCTTTTGTTAAAACTGCAAAAGTATTTATCTAAACTAGCAGGGACGCCCGGCATAGCCAAGTTGTAAAGTATGCTTAAATATATTTTAATTCTTGCAGATTTCGTATATATTATTATAGAGTTAATGTTCTATCGATTTTTATATATAATAAAGTTGCGATTTCAAAAATAAAAAAATTATATCCAGATGACTTTGGTGCATCAGTTTGAATCGAAACCAAAACTTATGAAAAAATATATGCGTATATATAATGTGAGTTCCTTCAGCTATAATCGAAACCGAAACCAAAACTTATGAAGAATTTTTGATAAAATTATTTATTACAAGAAATGGAAGTTCATAACAATTAAACGACAGTCACTCCGATGTAAGCATGGTTCACACAATAAATAACACACACGCTATTCTATTAATATATAGATAATCCAAATGATCAAAATGAAACAGTCTTTGTTTTATTACATGCCAATAATAAGTTAACATGTATGCAACATACAAAATTGTTAATAAATCTGATGCTTACTCTTCTCTCTCGGCACTGCCCTATATTTGGAGCCGCAATGGCCCTCTTTAGTTCAGAAATAGTCTGAGATAATCCTACAAATAACATTCTTAGGGTTTCAAGCCTGGTATGTGTTTGTGGCGTGGTCCCTGGCTTTGGTAAGGTAATTTTGAATGACAATAACATCTTTGAGTATTATCCAAGATGATGATGGCTGGCAGTTGCAGAGCAGCCATATCCAGTTGCACACTAGGTTGATCTTGCGCGAGCCTTTCCTGGTCTCACACAAAAACACACGTTCACATTTCAAGCTATATTACTTGTCATATACATACGCACACACAAACATACGCGCCCACGTCCACACACGTACATATATTCACGTTCGCGTACATACACTCACATTCACGTGTATATACACACACGCTAACGTACACACATGTACTCACACATGCGCACACGTACGCACACAGATAGACGACGTCACTTCCTTTCAATGGAAATGCACACATGCACAAAAGACCAGCGGAAACACCTATAAAAGAAAGAGCAATAAGCGGCTTCTTTACTTTAGAACCAGCTCTCGGGCTGAGAGGTTCAACGAACCGCCGCCTCCCTTTCGAGAGGTGCGTACCTCACACCACTTGCTACTATGTAGGACAAAAAGCTAACAGACAGTACGTACTCTTCTCACTCTTTCTCTCTCTATCTACTACTGGTCCCTGAGAACACCTTCGCGTAGCTGACTGCTAACTGGCATCAACCCTCTATCCTTTTCTTTGTCTACACGATGGACTGCCATTTCTCGTTCTATTACATTACTCACTTCTTTTCCCACGCGCGAACAAACGATAGTGACCTGAACGTGAGATGAAAACACATTTCCTTTTTCCTTCTACAATACCAGTCCTCTACAAACGATGGTTACACCCGCACAGACATGAACACATGTTATATCTAAAACATTCATTCTTTCAACAGTAAATGAACGACACGTTTATCTTATCCGTCAATTGAGTTTTTGTTTCCTTCAATTCCATTCGTTTCATTATTTTCTTGTGGCGAGTTAGGGTATTATTATATCCTGGTCCGCAACAATCTACAGCATCTTTGATGGCTGATTAAGTCTATCTTTGAGCGGCATAGGTGACCTCATCTGTCACACTTGAACGTAGGCTCATTTGGTGGTATTTCTTGCCTCCTTCGTTGGCGTCTGAGCTCTTGATTGTTTTCCCCATGTTCTAGTTTTGCTTTCACTTAGACATGTTACTTCTGAGGTTTGAAACGATTTTCATTGGTAGGAAAATATTTTGAGCTAACATGTTCCGGTGAAAACTTGCTTTTTGGAAGTGACGAAGAAAACAAATTCAAGAAAAGTCGAAAAAGAAAGAGAGTAACAATTAAAACCATTTTCTTTTTAGCCTTTGTCGGAATCACAACTCAGTCTTACTGCATATTAGGTCCATTAACAAATCACACTGATGAGACGATCAACAAGTGTCTCTGCACGTCATTGAATTGTGATAGGTTAAAAGAAATGACTGAAAAAGAAATTATTGAAAAAGAAACAAACGGTTTTATGAATATGTGTACGTTTTTAAGTAAGAAAAATATACTCTAATAATTTTGTTAAGCAATTTTGGTTAATTGCGTACAACCCTTATGACAACACAAATTGACATCGCATAGACCTCAATGAATCTTGAGTTGTTTTTTGTTTTGTATTTCATCATCAAGATCATCGTTTATCAAGGCCAAGAACCATTCAAAGATAAAGGTTAATGAGATGGGATGATTGCAGTTTAAAACTGAGAGATAGTATGAAAGTACTAACATTGATGCCCGAAGGGGTCCTGGATGTGGCCTTAAAATACGTCCATGATTTGTGAAGTTTCAAAAGTGTTGAGTCAGCCCTTAGCTGTCATGACTCCCAAATTTATTTTGACCCAGAGTTGTAGTACATGTCAGGATTACATCTTTAGGTTAAATAGAACCCATTGATTACAGATTTTTTATTTATTTATTTTAAAAATATTTATTTATTTATTTATTTATTTACAAAATATTTATTTATTAAAAAATATTTATTTACAAAAATATTTATTTATTTAAAAAAGGTTTATATTTACAAGCTGTTTATTTATTTATTTACAAACTGTTTATCCCTTTACAAAAATATGCATTTATTTAAAAAAATATTTATTTATTTATTTATTTACAAAAATATTTATTTATTTACAAAAATATTTATTTATTAAAAAAAAGGATTTTATTTACAAACTGTTTATCCCTTTACAAACATATGCATTTATTTTAAAAAATATTTATGTATTTATTTACAAAAATATTTATTTATTTATAAAATGTTTATTTATTTACAAAAATATTTATTTATTTATAAAATGTTTATTTATTTACAAAAATATTTATTTATTTAAAAAAAGGATTTTATTTACAAACTGTTTATCCCTTTACAAAAATATGCATTTATTTAAAAAAAATATTTATGCATTTATTTACAAAAATATTTATTTATTTATAAAATATTTATTTATTTACAAAAATATTTATTTATTTAAAAAAAAGGATTTTATTTACAAACTGTTTACCCATTTACAAAAATATGCATTTATTTACAAAAATGTTTATTTATTGGCAAAATATTTATTTACAAATATTTATTTATGTTGTTACAAAATTTGCTTATTCATTTACAAAATGTTTATTTATTTAAAAAGATTTATGTTTTTTATTTTCAAATATTTATTTATGTTTTTACAAAATATTTATTAATTTAAAAAATAAATTTGCACAAAAAAAATTAATCTACAAAACATGTGTATACAAAATATCAATAACTTGAGGCATAAAACGTTTACCAAAACAAGATTCTGCATTAAATAATCCAAAAATGGTTGATATGCCAAAAAGAAATATAATAATCCATGAATATAATGTATTCATATGGAATCAAAAAAAGGAAATAGTTTTGTTTTAAACAGACAGTAACTGCAAAATTATGTTATCTAAAGAGATACAAAAAGCCAAAAGCACTCGTTTAGCTACAACCACTATGAAAAATTTTCTGCACTCTCTATCTGTGTCCAAATCTAAATGCAAAATCTATGAACAAAGCTTCTTTCCTAGAACTGACCGGCTGTGGAATTGTTCCGCTTGTCTACGTTCCAGCTAACAACAATATGATCATCTTCAAGTCTAATGTAAACAAGTTCTTGTTGAGCTGTTCCCTTAAATAATGAAATTCTATCTAATTTTCACCACTAACGATCACTATGCTGTTGTATCAGTGACCACCTTACATTCATTAATCTTTATCCTCAAGTAGCCTTCAGGCATTGATAAGTGATGACGCCCTTGTAAAAAATTAAAAAACAAAAATACAACGAATAAAATGAAACCGCTTTATTCAATCAAATATTAAATTAGTCGAAATGCTGCTCAACGAAAGGACAGCTCTGTTGAGGGTTTTGAGGAGTATAGTCATATTTTAAATTGTATTCAAGGGTTTTCTTTATCCAATTAAGTGAAACCAATCATAGTTTCAACATATGTGTTATTTATTTATTTTGTTTTTATTCGAAATCACTTGAGACAAGTGTAGAACTATCGTTTCCGGATGAGAGTTTCTTGTGGACGTTTTGAGAACGATTTTTCTGTCCTGGCACGGCACCAGCTCCCTGGGGAAATAAAACCAATGAAACAATCGACACATCCCCTTGTGGCGTCGGCTATAATCAGATATGCATCAGTTGGTGTGGATCTGATAATCTTTACGGGCAGCATTTTCATCATCATTAATGGCAGGCAGGGACTTTTGCTGTTGAAAATTGAACACTTCACAAAATAGCGAACAAAGCATTTTTTTTATATAAAAATATAAATTTATTTATTTTCACAATTAAAGAGAATTTTGAGACCCGACAGTTGAGACCAGTTTATTGATGTCGGAATCCAAGTTTCAACTGTTTACAATTACGATTAAATTAAATTCCCTTTCTTTGTAAGAGAAAAGAGGTGTAGAGAGAGAGAGAGAGAGAGAGAGAGAGAGAGAGAGAGATGCATATATAACACTTGGTGAGGAGTTCCTTTAAGTTTGACCTTTCGAGGCTGAGGCTCTCGGATCGTTTTGACACAACCGAGTTTCGTAAACACCTGTTAGTCAAACCTGGTTGATATATTCTGACATTTTGAAAATCAAACAGCACCTGCATGACATATGTGTGATTACCTACGAGAGCAAGTTTGGTGCAAGTGCCCAGAATGTGGAGAGCTGGGGCTCCTTCAGAAAGGGCTCTCATCCATTATGCAATTGTGATGTAAGGAGCTAAAAGAAAATGTTATTTCTAGGTCAAAAACTAGCCAACGCTCGCTGTTAGATAGATAAGCAGTGTAGCGGACGAGGGTATAATACCCTAGCTCGTCACAAGAAAATTATGAAACGAATGGAATTGAAGGAAACAAAGACTCAATTGATGGATAAGATAAACGTGTCGTTTATTTGCTGTTGAAAGAATGAACGTTTTAGTTATAACATGTGTTCATGTCCGCGCATATGTAACCAATGTCGTTGTGGGACTGGTGTTGTAGCAAGAAAAGGAAAATGTGTGTTCATCTCACTATCGTTTGTTCGCGCGTGGGAAGAGAAATGAGTGTTGTAGTGGAAATGAGAATGACAGTCCAGTGTGTAGACAAAGAAGAGGATATGAGAGTTGACATCAGTTAGTAGTCAGCTACGCGAAGGTGTTCTCAGGGACCAGTAGTAGATAGAGAGAGAAAGAGTGGGAATGTGTACATACGGTCTGTTAGCTCGTGCCCCATACATAGTAGTAAGTGGGCGTGACGCACGCGGGCGGTCCGAAGACCGACCGACCAGCACGGAAGCTGGGCTGGAAAGAAAGAGCCGGTTGTTACTCTCTCTTTATACTCGTTTCTGGTGGTCTTTTGCGCATCTGTATATTTCCTTAGAAAACGGAAGTGACGTCGTCCATGTGTGCGTTCGTGTGCGCATTAGCGTGTGTGTCTATACACGTGAATGTTAGTGTATGTACACGAACGTGAATATGTGTACATGTGTGGACGTGGGCGCGTATGTTTGTGCGCGCGTATGTATATGACATAGCTTGAAATGTGAATGTGAGTTTTTGTGTGAGACTTGAAAAAGGCTCGTACAATACTCCCCTTCCTAGGAAAAAAAAAATACATGCAATGTATATATATTTATGTATATATATATATTTTTTTTTTGTGAATAATGTTTTCGGCAGTTGATTTTTCGTCCTGTTTTTTTTTCTGTTTTTTTTTTGCTGTTGGTGTGATTGTTTGAAAAACGTCAGAAAGAATGGAATGTCAAAAACGGAGTGTGTTCGTAAAAAAAAAGTATTTACTTACACGTGGAAAATGTGTTTACTCTTTTTTTTAGGCTGTGATTTGTTTGTTTGGTTTCTGTTGTGTGCTGACATGTGCAACGAGTTGCTTGGACAGAGAAGTGAATTGTTCGTTTGGAAGGAAAATTTTTGTTTCGTGTTGACGGTGTCGTGTGTGTGTCCAGTTGACGGTATCTTCGCAAGTGAGTCTGCAGATATGCGTGCATCATTTGGACTGGCGCTTGTTGCGTGTTCATTCTTGTTCAACGATGAGTTTGGTTGCCGTTGTCTTCGCATGTGCGTCTGGTAGTGTGTGTACATTGTCTGTATGGGCGTTTGTTGTGCATTCGTTCGTGATTGCCGGCTGTCAACGAAACTTCCAAGTTTTGAGTTTATCAGCGTGCGTGGTGCATCTCAACTCGTATTGTTGATTCAACTTCTTCCTATGTGTTGATAGGTATGTCCTGTAATTGTTGTTGCATCTGCTGTGCGGGAGGGAATTGCATAGGTCTATGTGATTTTGCTCCTCGTGTTTGTTGCAGGGTAGTGTCAGAAAACCGTGAAAATGTTTGTCGAGCTCGAATTTTTCTTTAAATTCGGTATGAAAGTCGACAGCTCCGTGTTCGTTTTCTGCCGAGTCTGATGGGGGTTTCGTCATTGTAGCTCGTTGAGGTCCTTGTCAGTAGCGGTTTTCTTGTTGAAAAGTTTGTTTTTTTCTTTATCAAATAAAACGCACGTCTCGCTCAAAACAATTAATTTAAAAAAAGGTAGGGTCGCCATGCTTGTTCGTTTTCGCGTCAGTCGGGCGCCAGTTTGTTGTGGACTTGTGGCATAGGAGGCAATGTTTGCTCGTCTCGCGTTCGGTTGTCACCCTTTTGTGGTGTTGGTGCAAATTAGGAAAAATAAATTGTCTTGAGGAAGAAACGAACGATGTGTTAAATTGAATTAAACGAACAGGAATTTCTTTTGTGAAAGAAACAAGTGAAAGAAAAGGGTACCACACGTGGTTAGTTTTGCGTGCGTCTCTCGCTGTTAGCTGGTTTATTGTTGTAGAGAGAGAGTCTGTGTATGTATGAGTGCTTCGTTCAACCTCATCCATTTCATTTTAAAATAACGGGGTCACCACAAAATGTAGCGGACGAGGGTATAATACCCTAGCTCGCCACAAGAAAATAATGAAACGAATGGAATTGAAGGAAACAAAGACTCAATTGATGGATAAGATAAACGTGTCGTTTATTTGCTGTTGAAAGAATGAACGTTTTAGTTATAACATGTGTTCATGTCCGCGCATATGTAACCAATGTTCGTTGTGGGACTGGTGTTGTAGCAAGAAAAGGAAAATGTGTGTTCATCTCACTATCGTTTGTTCGCACGTAGGAAGAGAAATGAGTGTTGTAGTGGAAATGAGAATGACAGTCCAGCGTGTAGACAAAGAAGAGGATATGAGAGTTGACATCAGTTAGTAGTCAGCTACGCGAAGGTGTTCTCAGGGACCAGTAGTAGATAGAGAGAGAAAGAGTGGGAATGTGTACATACGGTCTGTTAGCTCATGCCCCATACATAGTAGTAAGTGGGCGTGACGCACGCGGGCGGTCCGAAGACCGACCGACCAGCACGGAAGCTGGGCTGGAAAGAAAGAGCCGGTTGTTACTCTCTCTTTTATACTCGTTTCTGGTGGTCTTTTGCGCATCTGTATATTTCCTTAGAAAACGGAAGTGACGTCGTCCATGTGTGCGTTCGTGTGCGCATTAGCGTGTGTGTCTATACACGTGAATGTTAGTGTATGTATGCGAACGTGAATATGTGTACATGTGTGGACGTGGGCGCGTATGTTTGTGTGCGCGTATGTATATGACATAGCTTGAAATGTGAATGTGAGTTTTTGTGTTAGACTTGAAAAGGGCTCGTACAACAGTAAGCAATAAACTAAGTCCTTCCCAAAGTTTTAAGGGAAGTCTTGGGAGGATGAATCTCCTAGAATTGAACAAAATAAATAACACAGCTCAGTTTAGTTTTCCACTTAATAATCCACAACAACAAGCAAGGGAGATCACCCTAAGAACTTAAAACAAAGAACAAGACTTTTTGTCTGAACAGAAAGGGCGGCAACATTCATGTGTCAACAAAATTCGAAAGAGATCTTATTTTAGCTGAATAGCATATATACCAAAGAAAACCATACTACTACTACTACTGCTGCTACTACTACTACTACTACTACTACTACTACTACTACTGTGTGAAGTTTGATTTAGTTCATATATATCAGCAGTATTATGATTATGCTAACTAATTAAGGAAGAGGGGACAGGAGGATTATAATACACACTAGCTGTGTCTACCTGACGTTGCTCGGGAGCTTTTTACTTCCGTCTTTGTTTTGCTTTTTTAAGACTTGCTTTCTTTTTTTATGGAAATTGCCCCAGACACGGCACAAAGCCACTTGATGTAAGGAGCTAAAAAAAAAATAGTACTTGAGGTAAAAAAATTTGCCAACGGTAAGTGTTAGATGGAATGGATTCTGATCCAGAGATTTTTATCGGAAACGTGGTATTGCTGAGATTGCCGGTGCATACCATGTTTCAAATCTCAGGTGGTTTGGTCATGTAAAGCATGCCACTGCTTATATCAACTCCATATCACACCTGGAATAATCCGAGGTACTAGGGTGCATGATAGACCTACGAAGACCAGGCTTAGGGTGCGTAAGAAGTTATTTAACTACTAATGTCAATCTTTTGTTGTTGTTTTTTTTTTACATGAGAGTCACCACTTATCAAGGTCCGGAAGCCACTCGAGGATAAGGGTTAAAGAGTGTAGTCACTGAGACAACAGCATATTAATAGTTTTGAGTGGTAGATTTTTTTTTTTTTTTTACATGAGAGTCACCGCTTATCAAGGTCCGGAAGCCACTCGAGGATAAGGGTTAAAGAGTGTAGTCACTGAGACAACAGCATATTAATAGTTTTGAGTGGTAGATTTTTTTTTTTTTTTTACATGAGAGTCACTGCTTATCAAGGTCCGGAAGCCACTCGAGGATAAGGGTTAAAGAGTGTAGTCACTGAGACAACAGCATATTAATAGTTTTGAGTGGTAGATTTTTTTTTTTTTTTTACATGAGAGTCACCGCTTATCAAGGTCCGGAAGCCACTCGAGGATAAGGGTTAAAGAGTGTAGTCACTGAGACAACAGCATATTAATAGTTTTGAGTGGTAGATTTTTTTTTTTTTTACAAAGGTTACCACTTATGGAGGCAAAGGGGCCACTCGAGGATAAGGATTAAAGAGTGAACAGTAGTCATTCGGACAGTATCATAATAATCGTTAGTAGTGGAAATTTGGTTAATTGGATTACTTAATGGGGACGTTCATCAAGAACTTGTTCATGATAGATTTGAAGACGACCATATTGTAGTCAGATGGAAAGCAGGGAAACGTGTTCCACAAGCGTGCAATTCTAATAAAGAAGTTCTGTTCATGGAATGAAGTAGAAACGGATTATTGGGGGCTGGGGGCTAAATAAGAAGTTGTTTACATTGGACTTGTTAAACATGTAATAGGTTTTATATTTTCTTTGACATCTTTTAACTCTCTCTCTCTCTCTCTCTCTCTCTCTCTCTCTCTCTCTCTCTCTCTCTCTCTCTCTCTCTCTCTCTGTGTTTTTCTTTCTTCTCTTCAATTCTCATGCCGGTCTATTCCTTTCTATCTCTTTTTTCCTCTTTCTCCATTTTTTTCTCTTTACCTTTTTCCACTCTTTACCTTAATTCTCTCTCTTTAGTTTTTCAATTCCCCTTCTCTTGCACTTTTTTCTTTATTCCCTTCAATCACCCTCTCTCTCCCTCTGTTCCCCCTCTTTAACTTCTTTTAAATATTATAATTGTATCTAAACGCTCAGCAAGTATCTTCATCTCTCTCTCTCTTCCCCCTTCTCTCTCTCTTTCTCTCTCTCTCTCTATTTATCTATCTATCTTTCTTTCTCTCTCTATCTCTTTACATTAACTCTCTCCCTCTCCCATTTTTTTGCAGTTCATTTTCTCTCTCTCTCTCTCTCTCTCTCTCTCTCTCTCTCTCTCTCTCTCTCTCTATCTATCTATCTGTTTTTTTTTACTTTTTGTCATCAATTATTTCTTGTCCTTTTTCTTTCTCTCTCTCTATTTCTTTCTCACTGTATTACAACCTTTACTTAAACTCTTTTTGTCCATCTGTTTTCTTCCTTGCAATCCTCTCTCTCTTTCTCTCTCTCTCTCTCTCTCTCTTTATTCGATTATATCCCTTCTCATTCTCTTCTCTCTATCTTCTCTCCCTCACCTCTCCCTCCCTCCTTTCTAAACATTATAATTCTACTGTACGTAAACGCTCAGCAAGTGGGTCGCTACAATTGTCTCTACTTAAGTACTAGATAAATGGTTGGGACACTTTACTGCCATGTGATCAGGGATCATCCTTCTCCTGTCACCTTTTCCACCTGCCAGTCATATGATTGTACGCTGGCAATGAGGTAGGAAAGGAGAGTATCACAAACTCATCGACTACCATCCACCACCACCGCCACCACGTGACCCCATCATATTCATAGTAGTGTTACATAACTGATATGTTTTTGGGTTTTTTATGGGGGGGGGGGGTAATCCGAGAAAAAATAAGACAAAATGTAAACAGCTTTTATTTTTTTTAATGAAAATATTCAGCGATAATTTCTCGGGAGTTTATGTTAACTCATCATGATTTTTCTTTCTCTAACTTATTCGAAATTAAATACGCATCAGATTTTTAGACTATGAAAAAAAATTTCAAAGAATGATCTAGTTTTGGAGCATTTATAATATAAATCTCACCTGTCTGTTTAAATGTATGTATGTATGTATGTATGTATGTATGTATGTATGCCTAAAACTTTCGACAGAGGCGACGGATTTTCGCGAAATCAGTATCATCTTAAAGCTCGACCCTTCGGACGACAAATATCGAAAAATTGGCTAAAAACATTAATTCCTTCCTCCTCAACTGGGCACTTTTCTATAGGGAGAGGTGGCTTTTTTCGCCCATATTTTTAAAAGTCATCCCCTCTTTTCGATTGACTAGCCTTAATTTAAACCTACATCACTTTCGGTTTGGCGATGGACGCAACAGCAAAGACGTCACATTTTTTTTCATGTTCTTTTTTTCCTTCACAGTACGGGTTCGAGCTTGACTGCCTACTACCACTTTTTTTATAATTTTTGTGCTCGAAACACCCGGCACCCAGGCTAGTATATAATATAAGAACTCCAAGAGAACGGAGGTACAAAAGTGTATCTTTTAGTCAACCGGTGTCCACCAAAAGATGCCATTTTTTATCCTCTCATTTCCTGGTGTTCTTATACCCTATATGCTCCTTAAAAGTTTAATAGTAAAACTTTCTTCTTCTGTTATGAAAAAAAATCTACTTTTACAGTGCGGAACGATAAAATTATTACCATAGTAAAGACAACATGATTCCATTTCTGTTTCATGAAAACCGGTTTCCTTTTTTTGTTGCAGACCATCTACTAGTTGGCCAATTGTGTACAAATCCCAAGAGCGATGGGAGCCTTCTATCATGTCTGAAAGTGACACAATGTTCAACAAGAGAGATCAGAGATGCACCACTGCACAACTCATACTTTCTACCGATCTAAGTTATGACAACAGGACCATTGTCAGCACCCTTAAAATACATCGCTGGATTGCCACGAATAACCGGGATGTGCCCAGGATGGTGAAAACAAAGTTTCTGGCCACGGTTATGGTCTTTGGTGTGGTTTCAAGTGAGGACCACACCATGCCAACTCACATCTTTAAAATCGACTTGAAAAGACGAAAGTGTAACTAGATGTGCTGAAAAGTGTGGTGATCTCTTGGTGCAATCCGGTGGCCGCTGGCAGACCCTGGGTGTGGCAGCAGGACTCAGTGCCGCCCCACAAGTTTAAAGAGACCCAGGCTTGTCTTCAGAAGAAGTGCTACGACTTTGTACCGTTCGCTCACTGAACCCACTTTTCATCATAAGTCACAACCCAGTCAAGAAACGGGTCATTCTTGTTGCATAAAAAAGAGAAAATGACACTTCATAATGATGTTTCTATTGGTTGTCGTTCAATTCATGAGGCACCCATTTATCAAGTTTTTTTTGTTTTTTGAATCTCTCTCAAATGGTTGGAAATTGTTGAATACGTTACATCTAATTCAGAAACAAGTTCTCAAACAATTGTGTGTGGATTGGCTTCAACTAAGGCTCTTAATTGATCGTTGACAACATCCGATGGCCGACCACTATGCTCATCATCTTTAAGACTCTCATCACCGCCACGAAATTTATTAACCCACCAGTGTGTTGCACGTTCGTTAGTGGTATTTTGACCAAATGCTTCATTGATATCACGAGCTGTTTTAGCAGATTTTCGACCTAGCTTGAATCGAAATAAGAAAACTGTGAATTTGCTTTTTTTTCCATCTTGTATTCAATAAGACATAATAGTTTTAAAACGATTGTAATTTAAACGATTAGATAGAGTGAAACATATTCATTAAGATGACATATAAAGTAAAGGTATTATAGTGAAAGCTTATTTGAAAATACATAATTTGAAATCAAAATTATAAATTCTGCAAGAACTTTCTCATCAACCTAATACTACAAATGGCAATTACAATGAGCTGCCTTAACAATTTTGAATCTATACTTATTTGCTAAGCATTTAACTTCCTTTCTTGCCTGTCCAATCAAGTGCCATCACTCATACGAGCTGAGCACGCAATAGATTAGAAAAGGGATTGCTCATTGCTCTATTCATCTTTCTTGCCATGAGACAGCACTGCCAACAACTTATTCATGTTGTTCGAACTAACCACAAAACTTCTCTCTTAGGACGAAACTAAAACTGCCACGGATCGTCTGGACCTAAGCTGCAACAAGATGACCCAAAAATCCAACATGGCTATAGGTTGGTTGGTTGGTTGGTTGTTTTTGTTTTACGGCATATCAACCCTTTTCGAGTTATTTAATGCCGAATCCAAAGATTTTAAAGAAAAATTTTTAATAGAATATGTTTGTTGTTTTCAAGTTGGCTTCTATTTTAACCCATAGTTAGGACCCTAACAGGTACTACCACTCAAGGTCAGAGTGGACCAGGGAGCAATGGTAATTAAAGGGTAGCTCCACACTCCCCCAATGTTCGCAAGCTGGAGCCTCACCACTAGATATAGTTTAAGGTCATATCCAAGACCAACATGGCTACAGAAACACACACTGTGTACTTAGCAATGTAAGACACACACATGCACACAGATACTAATACACACACACACACACACACACATTGTGTGTCAATAACACAGTTAATGTGGTTAACGGTTAACGCAGTAGAAGTTGAATACAACTGGTTAGTGTTATACAATGAAATACAAGATCTCCATCGAGTCTATAACAACATGTAAACAAAACATAATTTGCATTAGCAGGAGCAAAGACACCCAAACATCAGGAGCAGCCACTGATATGTAATGGCGACACATAAGTGAAAATGGCGCTGACCTGTGTTTTACTTCAATATTCAATCAGCTGCTAACGACGCATAAAGTTGTCAGAAACCATGCTTTTTGTACCCATCCTTCCACTACGATACACAGTTCATTATTGCAAAGAATTATCAAAACACATTGCCCAAGGAAATAGTTACACTAAGGGAGAGAATGTCATAAAAAATTTGGCAGATTAGATACAGAAATATGTGGTAAAATATCTATAAAAGGACTGCAAGTAACAAACTTAACCTAGATTCTCTCACAGACACACCAGGTGTAAATAGAAATAAATTAAACATGGAATCAGGAAAACCAACATTCCCTATGGCAGGGTTAACCGTATCCGTAAGACACGTCTAGCAGCAAAAGTTCCCTATTATTTACACCTGAGAATATGCTCTCAATTACGTCCACGTGTGTGATATATAAAGTTTTGTGTCATTAGTTGTCACCAGCAGTCGGTGGTGGAAGTCGCCTGAACGTCTCACGTGGATTACTTTTTAGCAACAGCAGTCAACAAGCACGTCTTCACCCTTTCATTCTCTGACAGCAGCATCAACAACTTACATGCATGTCTTTGCCCTTTCTTTCTCATAGCAGCAGAAGCCATTTTCTCAACGACAAAATATTTTCATGACAAGACTTGTTATTTCTTCTTCTTGCAAACTTTTTATCAACAAGAGACAGTTTTAATTAATTTCATTCTAACCAAGCTTGATGACCTTTGATATTTCTATTTCTCAGAAGCTTTATTTATCAACAAGGCGATTTTTCATTCATTACGTTTCTTCAATAAATGTTTAATTTAATACTAGTGGGACCTGTGAAAATTCCACAGTGGACACATTCATATGTAATATATTGATGTTGGCTTTCTGTAGATGTCTAGTGTAAATGGAAACGCTCTGATATTATTGTAGCTTTTTTGTTAAAACTGCAAAAGTATTTATCTAAGCTAGCACGAATACCTGGCAAACCCCGGTCATAAAGTATGCTTAAATATGATATTTTAATTCTTGTAGATTTCATATATATTATTATAGAGTTAATGTTCTATCGATTTTTATATATCATAAAATCGTGATTTCAAAAATAAAAAATATATATATCCATATGACCTGGGTGCATTAGCTTGAATTGAAACCGAAATAAAAACATGAAAAAAAAAAAAAAAAAAAAAAAAAAAAAAAAAAAAATATATATATATATATATATATATATATATATATATATATAATATAAAGCTGAACGTGTGTGTGTGTGTGCATGTGTGGGGGGGGAGATGGGGTCTGGTCACGAATAGGCTCCTATATGGTTGACTATTTTAAAAAACTGATTGCATATAATGATAGAAGATGTATTGAGACACAGGGATGGGTATGTTTGATCCTGCAGAGCGGTATTCATTAAAATTATGGGGTCTGCATTCGTGCCTAGTCCACAAAGTATGGAAATAAAAAATTAAAAAAAAAAACCTTTACAAGTGTTTTTGATATAGATGTACATAAGAATACTTTGATAAGTATGTTTTAACTTAAATAGGGATGGTATAATAAAATTGTGGGGTCTGCATTTGTGCCTAGCCTCCATAGAATGGAAATAGGCACAAACTTTAATAAAGACTTTTGATATCTATCTGTGTAAGTATATTTTGATGATTATGTTTCAGTTTGAACAAATATGGTATAATAAAATTATGGGGTGTTCGTTCGCGCCTGACCTCCATAGAATGGAAATATGTCACAAAGTTTAACAAGTTTTTTAATATAAATCCACAGAATATTGTGATAAGTGTTTCAGTGTGAACAGGTATCGTATAATAAATTATGGGGTTTATCTATTTTATTTTTACTTTCATCATATTTTGCTTTGGTTTTGATACCCCCAAATTCGAAGCTATCTCTTTACAACCCTTCCTTTTCATAACCTATCATACTTTCATAAATCAGAGTCCATTTTCTGTAGGCTGTTTTTGAACCCAGTCAACGACGGGTACTTTTGCTAGTATATATATATATAAGAACAAGTAGTTAATAAAACATGTTAAAAAACACTTTGAAAAAGAGTTAAAAAACATATTTAATTTGAAAAGGAAACACTAAATAAGTGGATAATCCTTAATCCGTGGAGTTTCGAAGAAATACTTTCCTTCTCATCAGAGGGTAGGATTTAGCAAAATGCGGGATCGGATTTTGCTTGCAAAAGTATTTGATGAAACTACAAGTAAGTCATAGATCTTACTTGATAATAAAAAGTGAAGCAGAGGAAATACGGTGAAGAAAAAAGTGATTTCACGTTAATGGAAAGTCAGGTGAAGAGTAAAGTATCCAATGACGGTAAAATCCAAAAGCTGATATATATATATATGTATATATATATATATTTATATATATATATATATATATATATATATATATATATATATATATACATATATATATATATATACATATATATATATATATATACATATATATATATATATATACATATATATATATATATATATATATATATATATATATATATATATATATATAACTTGAGTTCCTTCAGCCATAATCGAAACTGAAACCAAAATTTATGAAGAATTCTTGATAAAATTATTTATTAAAAAAAATAGGTTACTGGAGTTCCATCAGTTATAATCGAAACTGAAACCAAAACTTATGAAGAATTCTTGATAAAATTATTTATAAAAAAAATTGATGACAAAAGTGCCATAAGCTATAATCAAAGTCTGTCTGTGTGTGGGACGGTTTCTACCAAACTACTCTGTCAATTTTTAGTCTAAAAACTTGAAACTTGATGTATAGGGTATTTGGATCTGTGGAATAAATCTGATTTAGTTTTTTAGTAGTAAAGTAAAGTAGCTGCTAAATGGTGAATATCGAAAAAAATTGGAACTTGGTTGGTGGAAGTTAATTAAACGTCTTACTTCTGTGCATGTGCAAATATACATTTATACTTTTAACTACGTTTTTAGGTGGTTCCCCAGTGCACTTTCACCCATTTTTTTTTTTTTTTTTTTAGTTTTTACATGTTTATGGACTTACAAAATAATGCTGGAGAGATATTCGATTCTATCTGATGGCACCCAAGTCATTTTATTTAATTAATTTTCTTTTCTTTTTTTTTTAGCTTTTGAAATCATTACTATATATTGGGTACAACATGATAATCAATAGAGAATTGATTCTATAATAATAAATATAAAATATGCATAAATTAAAACATCGTTTTTAAACGTATTTTATGACTAGGCAACGCTGGGAGACCTGCTAGTATATCCCTAATTTGCATCAGTTTCTCCTCAAATAAAAAAAAAGGAAGGAAAGAAGAGTAGAAGAGAATCAAAACAGGTCTGGGAATTTTTGTTTGACTCTTGTATGTTTATTAAGAGAATTACCATCAGACTTGCCTTTAAATGTCATTTAAGCCAAGTTTGTTTATGGGATTAGCCATAAGATAAGATGGTTTTTGAATTTTAACATATTTGAAAAGGAAATTGGTTTTCATTTCTTCAGATTTTTGAGATGCTGCTGCTGCTGTTGTTCCAGATCAGAAAATGGCATGTTCACATTTTTTTTTTTTTTTTTTACACAGTGATCACCACTTATCAAGGCCCGGAAGCCACTCAGGGATAAGGGTTATTGCAAGTACATTACGTTAGTGTGGAGATTTGATGAAGTGTTTAATTAAGGGGGCGGTTCATTAGGAATTTGTTAACATTGGACTTGAAGACATCCAAGTTGTATTCCGGAGGGAAGCAGGCAGACGGAACAGAGTTCCACAGGCGTGCAATTCTATCAAATCAGGATCCCCAAAATGTTGAAGAGTGATGACGAACGTCCATTTCTAGTACCGTAGCACCCCGGGATGCAGCATTAATCTGTTCTGGGGGTTGGGACCGTAAGGTGATATTGCCGTATGGCGGGCCCTAAGCAAAATTTTATACAGTACATATTAAAAATTAGTAACAAAATACAGTATAGTATATAATATACATTTATATAATCAAATGGTTGGTTGGTTGTTTTTGTTTTACGGCATATCAATCCTTTTCAGGTTATTTAATGCAGAATCCAGTGATTTTGAAAAAAATTTTTTTAATAGAATATTTTTGTTGTTTTCAAGTCGGTTTCTATTCAACCCATAGTTGATAGAGACGTTGAATCTCTACGGTTCCAGATGAGCATTGTCTGAAGATAGCGGTTTCAATCTCACCCAAAGCGTGCCAGAGGTTAATTGGTCAAAAATGTGGTGAGACGACAACTATAGATGGCAGTGATGGCTGAGAATGCAGTTAGGAGATTCGAAGTTCCTATCCGTCGCGGTTACCACCTGACGAAGGCCGGAGGAAGTTGGCCGAAACGTTGTGAACCAATAAAAAGATCCAAAAACAACAACTAATAAAGATGAGACTAATAGTCCGAAATAAAAAATAAAAATTAATATATAATGCTCATCTCAAAAAATGAATTCCAATTAAGGAATAATATATATATATTCATCGATTTCGATGACAATAAAAATATGGGGAGTGTGAAACATTCGTCGATCATCATTCAATCCTGGGCAACGTCGAGTCATCATGCTAGTATAAACTACCCCAAAATTTAGATCAAGTTTAAGAAAACAACTGCCATCAATTCCTATGTGCTCCATATTTCTCACTTAACCCGCACTAGTTCACCAACAACAACAATAAAAAATATATTATAATTTTAGACGTCACTGTTAGGCACAGCAGAAATACATCAATCAAAGGGAGCATATATTTGCTAGTAATAATAGAGAAATGATTTTATACAATGAGAGAGAAAATTATTGATAGGTAATATCTATATTTCTTTTTCAACAGAAAGTAGAGAGGACACAATGTTGATTTAATGTGGAAACTCTAGCTCCTCCAAAAGGGGGCACTATGTACGGTTGTATATAAAAGGCATTACCTCCGTTCTTTCTTTTAAAGGAAGGAGGTAGTGTAGTATCTGTTCTGTTGTTATGAGAAGTGGAATACGGCATAATTATTTTGACATGCCGATTCTTGTTCGATTGTAGCAGTTATTAACACAAATAAAGACTTATTTTCTCTTGCAAAGATATGTCCCTGGTAGGTGACACACTGACCAATCAGCTTGCAGGGCGCATTAGTTCCATCAGTCCCATGAAGAACTTATTCAACTCCTTTGAAAATCACAGTTGTTCAGCAGAGAGAACTGAAGAATTGATGTCGACGAATGTTGTATCATGTTGGGGGACACCAAAATTTTGAATTGAAAGTGTAGACAAACGTCGGGGTTTACCAATTGTAGGGGACTTTTTTTTTCTTTTTTTTTTTTTTTTACACGGTGGTCACCACTTATCAAGGCCCGGAAGCCACTCAGGGATAAGGGTTATTGCAAGTACAGTACGTTAGTGTGGAGATTTGATGAAGTGTTTACTTAAGGGGGCGGTTCATCAGGAATTTGTTAACATTGAACTTGAAGACATCCAAGTTGTAGTCAGGTGGGAAGCAGGCAGACGGAACAGAGTTCCACAAGCGTGCAGTTCTAAGAAAGAAGCTTTGTTCATGGAATCCACGTTTTGATTCAGGCACAGATAAAGAGTGGGGGAAATTTTTAACAGTGGATTCAGCTAGACGGGTGTTTTTCATGAAAGATTGGCGAGGGAGGACCAGAGATTGGAGTTCAGACGAGCACCTGCCATGGAAATAACGATATAACAAGGATAGGCTCGCAACGTCTCTTCTGTGGGAGAGAGGTTGCAGGGTAGAGAAAAGGGCATCCCCTACTAAGCCACAAAGTCTATTTTGTACTCTGTCAAGGCAGGATAGGCTGTTTTTAGAAGCTCCTGCCCAGATATTGGCCATTTCTCAAGCATCTTGCTTTTTGACCCAAGAGGTTTGGTGTGGTGAATGCAGTAATTCCCATGCAAATGAATTTATAAATTTTAATTTGTGTGTGCGTCTTAGAAAAATAAAATAAGAAACAGCACAAAAGATAAGAGTCTCATTCTTA
The DNA here is from genome assembly GCF_053919585.1 of Euprymna scolopes. Lineage (NCBI taxonomy): Eukaryota > Metazoa > Mollusca > Cephalopoda > Sepiida > Sepiolidae > Euprymna > Euprymna scolopes. The sequence goes on from NC_136501.1 coordinate 25,525,946, forward strand.
CATTTTAACAACTTTATTGGTTATCTTCGTTATTGTGACTTGTAGAAAGGAGTTAGTCGCGGAAGTAGTTAGTATGTATGGGTGTAGATGAAAGATTAGATAAACCTGTTGAAAGACAAAGTCGGAGCATGCGTCCATATATAGACGGAGATAAAAGATTAGAGCGTCCTGTGGGAGAAGGAAAGTTCATGTGTGTACTGCATTGAAGTCCATGTACGGAGATAGCTATGTTGGCTTGTTTGTCTTCTCATTGATCCAAGGCCAAAGGGCTTGGGCGAAGTTGTGCCCCAACAGAGGAGTGTGTAGAATCAAGCAAGAGCCGGGAAGACAGAGAGAACATTACCATGTGTTTAACCTTAAAGCAAAAGTGTAGAAATGGAAGACAAGAATCTCGTTCTAACATTTAATAACTTTATTGATTATCTTATGATTATGACTCGTAAGAAAAAGACTTAGTCATCGAAAGACTTGCGCGAGCCTTTTCAAGTCTCACACAAAAACACACATTCACATTTCAAGCAATATTACTTGTCATATACATACGCGCACACAAACATACGTGCCCACGTCCACACACGTACATATGTTCACGTTCGCGTACATACACTCACATTCATGTGTATATACACGCACGCTAACCTACACACATGTACTCACACACACACACGCATGGACGACGTCACTTCCTTTCAAAGGAAATCCACACATGCGCAAAAGACCACCGGAAACACCTATAAAAGGAAGAGACAAGCTGTTTCTAACCCTTTTAGGACAAGCTCTCGGGCTGAGAGGTTCGACGAACCGTCGCCTCCCTTTTGGGAGGCGCGTACCTCACACCACTTGCTACTATGTAGGACAAAGAGCTAACAGATCGTATGTACACATTCTCACTCTTTCTCTCTCTATCTACTACTGGTCCCTGAGAACACCTTTGCATAGCTGACTGCTTACTGACGTCAACCATCTTTCCTTTTCTTTGTCTACATGATGGACTGCCATTTCTCGTTCTATTACATTACTCACTTCTCTTCCCACGCGCGAACAAACGATAGTGACCCGAACTTGAGATGAACACATATTTCCTTTTCTTTCTACAACACCAGTCCCGCAACGAACGATGGTTACACCCGCGCGGGCATGAACACATGTTATATCTAAAACATTAATTCTTTCAACAGTAAATAAACGACACGTTTATCTTATCCATAAACTGAGTTTTTGTTTCCTCCAATTCCATTCGTTTCATTATTCTTTTGTAACGGGATTGGGATTTATATATCCTAGTCCCCTACAGACTTAACATGTATGGATGTAGATAAAAGATTAGACAGTCCTGTGAGAGAAGGAGAGTTCATGTATACACGGTTGAAGTTATCGTTTGGCGGTAGCCATGATGGATTCTTTGTCTTCTTGTCTTTGTTAACGGGCCTGGGTAGGTTGTTTTGTGTCCCAAAAGAGTAGTGTGCTGTCAGCGAGAGCCTGGAAGAAAGAGAGAGAATTACTGTGCGTTTAATCTTTTATAAACTCAGTCATGTGGTCAACTCACCCGAGTGATGGTCTTTGATTGGACAAGCCAGAAAGGAAGTTGACGGCTACAGCCAATCAACAATGATATCAAGCAAACATATTCAAAATCTTAAGCCACGAGTATATACTGCTCCTGCTGCTACAGAATTTTGGAAGCAATGAGGAAAGGCATCATTTCTCCCTCTCTTCTATCCCTGTCCACTGGACACTCCTGCATCGTTGATCCTCACCTGAAAATAACTGATGACTGACTTTCGAAAGTTTAAAGAACTTTCATTTCTTCATTTTTCTTTTCATTTCAACATTTTTCCACTTAAATAATTCCTAATTCTAATTAAATAATTGTTGTGCTAAAAGAGGTTTTGTTTTTTCTTCCATGCGGCATTTTCCTTTCGTAGAACTAACATACAGACATACAGAAGTATTTCACAATTCTATAAAATCACCAAAGTCAGGCAATTTTGAGCCCGGTCCAGTACCAGATAGGTGACAATTTGGAAATACTAGGTACTGCATGGGTAAGGGCAAAACACTGCAAAAACTAATGTCATAAAAGTTCTATAGGGTGTTTTTTCTTTTGTTCTTATTTGTTTTTTTAGAAGTGGCGAACTTTAAATTAAAATAAATCACTGAAAAATATTTTCATTATACAACATGGTTTATTCCAGAAATTCATTTTTGGCATTTATAATTTAAATATAATTTCATGCATATAATCACCACTACTTGTGAATATATAGCCTAATATAGCAGTCCAATTTCACAAACTCTACGCATTAAATAAACTAGGCTGTATTTCAGCAATAACATGTCAAATGTTGTCATCCAATGGGTCTATTGTGTCTGTTGTGCAAACCACTTGAGAAATTAATATTCTCTAGAAACTTCCTTCTTGAGGGAGGAAGCCAGATCAACCAGCTCAGGGTGAATGTCGCATGAGGAAGAGAAAGATGAATAAAACTCTACCTCACTCTGATATTAGCCTGAAGTTCTAAAAATCAGGTTGCATTTTTTTTTTTTTTTTTTTACATAGGCATAACCACTCATCAAGGCCCAGAGACCACTCGAGGATAAGGGTTAAGAGTGTACAGTAGTCAATTGGACAATATAGTAATCGTTAGTAATGGAAATTCAGTGAATTTGTTAACTTAAGTGGAACGGCTCATCAAGAACTTGTTTACGTTGGACTTGAAGACAACCATATTGTAGTCAGCTGGAAAGCAGGAAAACGGAAGACAATTCCACATGCGTGCAATTCTAAGAAAGAAGCTTTGTTCATGGAATCTACGTTTAGGTTTATGCACAGATAAAGAGTGGGGGAATTATTGATAGTGTTTTCAGCTACACGAGTGTTTCTTGTGAAAGTTTGACGAGGGGAGGGCATAGATTGAAGCTCAGTCGAGCACTTGCCATGAAAATAGCGATAAAGCAGAGACAAACTCGCAAACATCTCTTCTGTGAGATAGAGGTTGCAAGGAAGAGAAAACGGCATCTCCTACGAAGCTACGAAGTCCATTTTGAACTCTATCAAGGCAGGACAAGTCCTTTCTGGCAGCTCTAAACACAAGAAAATATTTAACTTGTTATATCAAGTTAGTACTGTTTATTTTATAAAACTAATAATAACTGAAATTGTATACATAAATGATAGTTGTATAACTGGATGGCTTAATCTTTAAGTTTAAAGTTTAGAAAAATAAAATAATTTTTAAAAAAATGTATTCATTAATTAGAATTCAATCAGGATGTCATTCCGCTTTATTTTAACTCAATTTATTTTCGTAATGATCGCCTTCTTTAAAATCTAGAGTTCTCTCCCTTTGATAATGGAGTTGGACAGCCTTACGTCAGTTACGACCGGATACTTTGGCGATGGAAAACAGAGTATTTCGGTAAATTAAACTTGTTGATTTTTATTTATTTACCAAAAACAAAAATCCTGTTTTAATAGTAATCCGGTTATTTTTTCGTTTTTGTTATTTTTTTTATGTGTGTGTCTAATTGCTAGAATACTAAAAAAACGAAATTCATTGCGACTCAACTATTCGTTTCGTTTCAAGTGTCATTCTTTAAAAATGAAATATGTCAATTTCAAAAAGAGAAAGTCGGTAAACATCAAAGAAAAACAACTCAACAGGTGCTTTTGTTTATATTTATTTATCTTTAAATCGCGCACCTGTTTTTTTGTTTTTTTTTAATTATCACCTGTAATTTGTCAAAAAGTAAAAATATTTATGATTGTCATCCTTCCTCTTATCTCGGTTTTATTTTTAGATTTCGTAAAAAAAAAATAAAAATGAATATTGACAGGTCTTCTTTCTTAGTATTTATGTTGACATTTTTTAAATTAATGTAATTTAATGTAGGTTTCACGATTTATTTTTAACTAAAAAATGGTTTGATAGTCCGACCTAAATTATTTTAAAGAAAATGGAAATTTAGTCAAAATAATTTATTCTGCTTTAGCTAAATTCACTTGTAACTTCATTATGAAAATAAATGCTTGATTGAAGTTATAAGCATTTGAAGTTCCGTAAATATTGTATAACGGCCATATTTGTTTACGTTATTAACTAAAAAATGGGTCATTATAAAAATAAGTTGTCCCTATTTACTTTTCTCCCCACAAGGGCAGAGTTAGACATAAGATCGATATCTAATGTGGGGAATATCCAGCGCTCCAAAAGAGAACACCCTGAATAGGGAGAAACATTTTAAATTACCTCTGTCTGGAAAGATATCTCCTTTACTGACCGAACAGAAAAGAGTCTTTTCTGTTCTGATACTACATTCGATGTAGTATCAGAACAGATGCTACACTTTGCTCCTAGCCAAAAGACGATTCTTATGCAGGAGACGGACCGTACTTTTTTTTTTTTTTTTTTTTTTAGATAGGATTTTTAAGTTAAAGTCAAATTTTACGGTATTTTTGTGTACTAAATTGTTAGGTAAAAGTATTTAATTACAAAATGCCCTACCCATGTTAAGAATGGGTTTCCAAATAATGTTATTATTTCAGTACGGTCCGTATTCTGCATAAGTACCCAAAAGATAATCCTTTCGCGTTTTATTCACTCGATTTGTGTAAACATTAAAAAAAAAAAAAAGTCTGTTCTTTTCTAGAACAGAGACTCAAAAAAATAGTTTCTGTTTCAGTGTTTGTTTCACTGTTTTAGAGATACAATCTACTGTGCTTATAAACATTAATTCGAGCCATAAATTACGTTCTATCCACCAATTTAAAGGCTTCCAACGTCTACGACGCAAACCTCGTGTTAATCTTGTGTTGTTGTTGTTAAATGACCCCACAGGAGATTTCTTCGTTGGAAATTCGAAAGTAATTTTGAAATTTTAAATATTTTCGAATTAAGTCATTTCTGACTATAATTAAAGTTTAACGGGGGAAACACGTGTATAATGGTTTACTTGTGCTCCTAAACTAAAAGAAATTTCGCGTGCGCACCTGCTGTATCGAAGAACAGTAATTAATTTCTTAACTGATCTAAAGTTTAAAGGCAAATCTCAAGTATTACGTGCTCCTGGTCATCAATCAAAGAAAACCGAAATTTCCCTAAAGCATCTGCGTCAGTGCGTTAAAAAAAAAAGGCAATTATCCCCTTTTAATTGTTTATTATAGTTAGTAAGGATATAAACTTTATTCATTTATTTATTGTTTTTAATTGTTGTACGTATTTTAAATGCTTAAATTGTACGTTTGTAAATTTTTAAGTTTTAGCGTAAAAACTGAGTGTCGTCACGCCCAATATTTAAAGGTGACACTTGTTTGACAATTGTTGACAATGCTTGAAATTTATATTTCGACAAAACAGAATAAACACAAGAAAATATTTAATCTTTAGAAATATATATATATATATATATATATATATATATATATATATATATATATTACTTTTATTTCCTTTTATTTAATAAACTAAACTAAATTTATTAATCAATAATTAATTTTTTAAAAGCAAAGGGAGATAATTCTAGCAATTTTTTTTTTTTTTTTAATAGTGAAATCGCTGCTTTTTATGACAAGTCCTCATTAACTACAGTAACTATGCGATTTTAATTTTATTGTGAGGAAAAGCATTTTTGGTACTTGTAATGAATGGACAGTCAGTCCTGAGTATTAATGAATCTGAGAGACAAACGATACTTATAAAATAAAAAAGATAGTTGCATTTTTTGATCGACTTAGACAGACGACACGAAATTTGAAAAGAAAAAAGGGCGCTTTCGCTTTTATACTATCAGAACGAAATTTCGGAAATCGTAATACTGAATTTCACATGAAAACAATGGTATCTGCGTATTCTTCATATTTTTAAGATGCGTATATACAAAAATTACGAAAATCGATAAGATAGAAAATTATTTATTTATTAAAGAAAATAGAACATAGAATTTTAAGAAAACGATCGTACATAGAAGAGTTCAAAAAGGAGGTAATTTTTCGTTTCGATTTAAACACGATGATAGCCGCAATTTTCACCCGCTAATAGTTGTTTTGTTTTTGTTTGTTTTTTTTGTTCGTTATTTTTTTTGTTCGTTTTTTTGTTTTTTAATAATCCAGTAATATTCAGGTAATTTCGACTGGTAATTTATTAGAATTAACCAAAAAAAATCAGAAACCATTGTTTTTATCAAAACCTCCATTTATCGACTACAAAATTTCGTTCTAATAGTACAGAAGCACCAAAAAAAAGTAGAACCAATGTAAGATGCCCAGGTCTTATATTAGTCACTTCGTTTGATTTTGAAACAGGTCTGTAATATCGACTTTCTCATAGAATATCAATTGTCTTTTTTTACTTTTTCTTTTTTAAGACCACAGACAGGTGTAGCTGGAAAAAATTTTGACATTTTATTCTATAATAACGATATTTAGAAATTATAGTAATATTGACACATAGATGTGCTATGTCGACAACTACCAAGTTATCACGTGATTGTAAAACTGGACTTAACGGGCCGCAGGAAACTGAAATGAAATAAATCTTTTTGTTTTTCTTACTAGTTTCATTGTCATCAACGTTGAGAGAGTGATTTTTTTTAATGTTATCAATAATTCATCACGGTTGCATTTTTGTAATGTTTTCATTCTGTTTTTTTTTTTGTTGTTGTTATTTTTAAACTTTGTTACATTTATTAAAAATTTGAAGTCTTCATTAAAGAAAACTGCAACGCGACTTTACACAGATTTGTTGCACATAGCGAGTTGACACATAGATTTGTTAGCAGGCCAAAAGTTGTGAAGGTGCCAATCGACCATACAACTAAAAATGTAGGCACAAAGCCAAAGAGGTAACAGTAATAGCAAAGAAGAATGACAGACACTGATGATTGTTTAAAGAGAATAGATATCGTGTTTTATTTGCCGAGAATTGAAATGGTAAATTATTGACAATGGAAGTGATGTACTCAGGATCAGCCGAAATGTGATGGAATCGGTCACTGGAAATCAGTAGCTGAATGTCAGTGGACGCTGGAAACTAGTAACTAGAAGCTGCAGGAGTGAGCCAGAGTTCGGTGGTTGTAGTTGGGGAGTCAGAAGGTAGGTAGTAGCAGAGAGTAAAGTTTGCATACAGGTAGTTTGTGGTAGTTAGCCCTGAAAAGGGTTAGTTGAAGTGCAATAATAGAGGGTGGAACGATAAAGTTGTCACCCTAAAGAAAACAACACTACAGCTTTATTTTTAAACTTTTATTGAAAAAAAAAATCAATTCAAGTAATTTGATTATGTAGTAGAGCTGGCATTTATTCAATGTAGCCGCCTTCAGCCTCAATCATCGTTTTGGTATTGGTCCGGAACTGGGAGCATGCCTTTTTCCACAAGCGCTGGTAGGAGTTCGGCAGATGGTGATGATCAGGTTGGCTTTGGTGTTGTGATCAGCTAGCGGTCACCTACTTGCACTAAGGATCACCACATCCAGGTACAATTTGATGTTGACTTTCAAATCGACTTTGAAGATGTGTGGTGGCATAATGTCACTTGAAACCACACCAAAGACCATAACCGTGGCCGGAGACATCAAGTATCATGGTTCAATTGTGCGTTAAACAAAAATATTTATTGCAAAAACCCTGTCTTTACAAAGAACCTACTGCTGATTTTATATGTCAGGCCTTTTTACTTGTGTGGTGATAAAACTTCTCCAATGCACTTATGATGTTAGGTTGTATAAAAGTGTTAACTTTGGTAAAAATTGGATTTTCTTTTTTTAATCAATTTTTTTTTTTTATATACCTATCGGACACATTTCGATACAAAACCTACATAAGAACACTGCCAGATACATTAAGTACTTTCGTGTGAAATTTCAAAAACGTCAGCCCTGACGTTTTCGAGTCCATAGAAAACTCTCTCTCACACACACGCGCGCGCACACACACACAGAGTTTCTTTTATATAATAGTACAGATAATGGAGACTTGGGTTTCTATTCATGACATCATGAGCAAAATAATTTATAATTTTAGAGTTATGTTTCTACGTTCATTCAAGAGAAAAATAGAACGTCTAATTGTTTTGTTTTTTTTTGTTTTGTTTTGTTTTTGTTTTTTTTGAAACTTTTAAATGAGTCTGCAGCAACACTGCCAAGATTATTCAAAAAGTTTTAATTAATATTTTATAAACATTACTTAATCTTGAATTTCTAAAATTATTTTTAAGTATTAGTGCAAGAATCTGCCACTTTTTCACAGTAAAGTTAGGTTCCCCTCCCCTCCTAAGACATATGATGTTTAAAAATGTTGACATATCTGAATTATACTGGGTTTTTTTTTTTGGGGGGGGGGGTCAACATAGAAGATGCCTAATATATAGATATTAATGTTTACCAAAACCTAATGAATATCAGACATTTTACATGAGAATTTGTAAATCAGATAAAATTTGTAAAAATAAAACCTGATATGCTAGAAAAAAAACATGAAAAACAGCAGAATTAGCTAATATTGATGGATTTCAAGAAAAATTTTTATCATATATATCTCTCCTATTATATAATAGGAACATTGTCTGATCGTTCCCTATAGATTCCAAAATGTCTAGCTGATTTTTATGTAATTTCACACAAAGATACTTTATCTGTCTGGCATGTCATCGATAAGTATCGATAATTGAAATAATCCGATGAAAGAAGGAACAGGCGATTTTGACCAAAGTTAACACCTTACACAGCCTAACATCACAAATGCATTTGAGAAGTTTTATTACCACACAAGCTGAAAGGCCCAACATATAAAACCAACAGTAGGTTCTTTGATATGACAGAAGTGCGTTCGAAATGAATGTTTCTCTTTAGAGCACAATTGCATCATAATACTTGACTTTTTTATTTTAAACTTTCATTCAAGCCATTATAAAATCTTTTTAAACTTTTTTAAAATCCTTTTAAACTTTCATTCAAGCCATTATAAAATCCACAGTAGGTTCGCTATTGTGCAATGTAGACTACAATGCATTGTGGACTAAGTCCCTGTACGGGGGCATGTGAACCTTCCTCTCAGTGCACCACGATCTGCTCCCAACTAGAGCGGGCAATCCATCAATTTGATTGAAAAATAGGTGATTTCACCAATTTCAATGACAATAAAATATGGGAATGTGAAACATTCATTGATTATTATTCAATCTCGGGCAATGCCTGGTCTCCCTGATAGTATATATATATATATATATATATATATATATAATTTTCAGAATGTGAAAGGTGATGTAATTATTTCCACAGCCAAATAACATCGCAGCTCATAAGAGCCATGACAGCCAACAAACCAGAAGTTCAAGACAAGTTTCGCCCTCATTTGGGCTCATCAGTTGAACACGTCCGAACTCAAGATTCGAAACCAGAGTCTCTTGCATGCAAGGCGAGTATTTTGCTACTTGAGCATATATATGTATACATATCGTAAATTATATATATAAACAATTGTGTTGACCAGTGAATTAATAATTTAACACTACTCTCATAATTAAATTTAACTTTCAAAATCCTTTTTTTCTTTTCTTTTTTTTTTTTTTTAAATACCATGTAATAAATTGGGTTAAAAAAAGGGGTGAAACGAAAATGAAAATAAGAAAACTACTTGGCAACACTGGGTAGGTATAGCTAATTTGAAGAAGAAAAATAAATTTAAAAAAAAACAAAAAAATTTCTTGGTTTCCATTTGGAAGATGAATATGATGCATTTGATGTAAAAAAAACAATTTGTTAAAACACTATAAATAATTCCCCCCCACTCTTTATCTGCGCCTAAACCTAAACATAGATTCCATGAGCAAAGCTTCTTTCTTAGAACTGCACGCCTGTGGAACTGTCTTCCATTTTCCTGCTTTCCAGCTGACTACAATATAGTTATCTTCAAGTCCACCATAAACAAGTTCTTGTTGAGCCGTTCCACTTGTTAACAACTTTACCAAATTTCCATTACTAACGATTACTGTATTGTCCAATTGACTACTGTACATGCTTTAACCTATCCTCGAGTGGCCTCTGGGCCTTGATAAGTGGTAATGCCTATCTAAAAAAAAAAAATAGTCATCACCCCACCTTGATGAACAATCCTATTTTAGCTTTCTTTTGTGTGCCTTGATGAACAACTTTCTCTTCGTTGTCTTTCCACCAACTCCACTTCATATAATCTTTGTTCTGATGATCAACTTGTTTCTTATTTTTTTTTTTTTTATAGTTTTTCCTTTAAAAATAACAATAACAAAAAAAACAAAAAAACTTTTTAACGCTTTGGAGAGGGAAACATTTGTATGTTGCTTTGTGGTGGTCCAAATCTTAAAATATCTCAAAACAAATACCATTTCCCATAAACTTTTGAGAGTCATTTTCAAAAGACTTTCTGGTGGGTAGCTGCATAAGTCCTCAGATGAAGAATAGAGTTCCTTCTCCCATGCAGGCGAAAAAGTATGTGCAGGAATTCTAAAAGATCCAGTATTTTTATGGATTGATTCCGGTTTCTGATTGGTTGCTATACTGTACACTCTTTAACCCTTATCCTTGAGTGACCTTTGGGCTTTGATAAGTGGTGATGCCTATGTAAAAAAAAAAAAAAAAAAAATTAAATTTTAAAAAATGTTGCTTTTAACAATATAAATCTTATCTTTTATTGAGATGAAACTCTAAAAATTTCTTTTTTTTTTATTATAGGTTGTACTGCGGATCGTCAACGGTGAAGTACTTATAGGAGATTTACATAAAAAAGTATTGGATCTACTTGGTAAGAATTTACTCTTGATAATTTTTTGAAAGAAGAGTAACATATTTACTAGTGGAACTCTTTCGAAATTCCACGCTTACTTTCTTAGTCTATTTATATTATCTACAGTATACTATATACTGCATAATCACGTTGACACACCCGGTTCCCACTGGATCACCAAAGTTAAGCAATGTTAAACCTGGTCAGTACTAAATGGGTGATCATTTGAGACTTCCAGGTGCTGTATGTGCTCTCTGCTTATCTCTGCATTATTTCGAGTCCTCCTGGACTTCTCCTTGCCACTGAACTCAAACAGTGTCAATTTAGGAGAGGTGTGGTTGGAGATTGCGCAACCCTTGCTTCATAATTACATAGGTGCCCCTACAGGGGGTATCTTTTGTATTTTGAGACTGAACTATATACAAATGATATTTCTCTGTTAGCCTGAAGACAGAAACATGTATGCACATATGTAATAGTGTTGGAACGATTAATCAGAATTGGAAAAATCAGAACTTTTTAGGGTATTGGAATCAGAATAAATTGTGCCGATTTTCCAATGCCAAAAATGATTCTTTTAAATTCTCTTTTTTTTTTTTTATTTGATTTTGTTTAAAGCAAAACCTCCACTGCTGGTAATAATAATAAAATAATAAATATTTATTGATTTTAAACTATCAATAAAATTAAAATCTATAGATCATTCTCCAACAAGTGTAATTTTACGTTTGAGAAAATATCTGCACATTTAACGTATGTTTTTACTGTAATCAGGGGTGGGGGAAAAAATAACTCTATTGTTTAATATTTAAAGATTTATAAAGAATCGGAATCTGGAATTTAGTACAGAATCGGTAATTGTATCGGAATTGGGAAAAATATCGGAATCGTTCCATCACTAATATGAATAATGTTTTTATATAAATAAACATATTATCAATACATTCTGTTCATTCATCGAGCACTTTTAATAAACACAAGAGTTTACGTGGATTTACGTCTAGGAAACTATACAACGATTATCAATAATTTACAATGTAGATATATATATATTATACATATGATCAGATTTTTCTTGGAATAAATGTAGTGTAATCATAAAAAAATTGCCATTTTTAGCAATATCTTTTGTTTATTTATTTAAAATTATCATGATTAGATGTTTTAAAATTTATCCCTTACAAAACCTTTGTCCCATCGACGAAATGTTGCAGCCCTCTGCCAGTTTTGCAAGTATTTTAATGATGGATGCTCCAACAAACTGCAAGCCCTCGTACCCCCTCGATGTAATTTCCTCTGATAAGCAGCAAAGTCCCACCCCTACACAGTAGAGATCCCTAAATGTAAGAAAGCTTTCTACTCTAATAGTTTCTTCCCCAGAACTGCTAGACTTTGGAATTCCCTTCCAGGTTCCTGGTTCCCGAACTGTACTGACATCAAAGTGTCACTGTGCCTTGCTTGGAGTGAAAATTTCATTAAAAAAAAAATGTGCAAAACAAAGATATAATGTTTTACAAAAATAAATTACAAACAAACAGAATAATACAAAGGAAAAGGGTAGGAGATGGGCATGGCAGCGACACCAGACAAATGCGGTACAAAAAAAAGTTTCTTCAAGACCATTATGTGGAAAGAGGAAAAGGGACTGCCAAATTATATGTAAAAAGAAATATTGAATATATTCTTATTAAAAACAAGGCTATATATACGCTACATTATGCTTAAATCTTGACCAATCTTATTAATATATATATACTGTGTGTGCAAAATTCAAGACTTCAAGACAGGGTGTTGATGGCAACAAAAAGTGTATTTCATTTTATGTTACAATTGTTTAAATGTTCAGTTCGACAATTTCAAGCATATCATTTGAAAATTTTCAAAAACCAGCATTTCTTCAGACTTTATGAATAAACACACTTTTGGCAATGTAGTATTTTTTGAATAGAAAGAAAAAAGAGGGGGGATCCCTAACGGGGGGGGGGGAATGCGAGAAACATTTACCTTGGTTGTGGTTACGGAAAAGCCCATTTAAATATTAATGTATCGCCTAATTTTCGTATCCTTATTTAAGAACAGAGTTATGTGAAGTTTCTACGGGGAGCCCTAAGCCATTTAAAAAATAAAAAAAATTTTTTTAAATATATCCCATTTGTTGTTATATATATATATAAGATAAAAATCTTGTTATTGAAAATTTATTCCAAGTTAAAAAAAAAATTATAAATCTGTAAGGAAGGTATACAAATTTTTAATTATTCAACAAGGAGTAGAAATAAACAAGATAAAACCTTGTTCCATGGAGTTTCAAAGAATGTAATTCTTCTCATCAGAGGAAAGAAGTTAATGCAAAATATACAATAAATTTTGCATTAAAACAAACTGACAATATGAAAAATTTACTACTACATTGGATTGACTGACAAGAATGAACCGAGGACGACATGAAGTAACTTGCTTTGTCTGGGGGCGGATCTTAAAAGGGCTTGGCATTCTTTTTGCAGTATCAGTTCATAACTCGGAAGTAAGGGAACCTACCTTATTTTAATTTTTAAGCTATGTAGAACACAAACAAATAATTATCTTATTCATGTGCATCTACACCATCATTATGATATTACTCTAACTAGAATGATATTTTTCCTGTCTTTCTTTTTTACCTCATCTTAAGAGCTTATTTTATGGAGACAGATTTTGTTGGGGTCTATTAAGCCTTGATATTTTGGCATTTTGGTTTGCAAATGGCCCAAAATACCAAAAACCTTTGAAAAGATGAATCCGACAGCAGTCACACGAACCTTTTAAGTCAATTTAAAGGGTTATCTCCCTTGTTTATTATACTAAATTAGTTGCACAACTCTTCCACATTAAACCATACAATAAAACTAAATCCAATCTCAGGAGGTCTTGGATATGACCTAAAACTATATCCGATGATGAGGCCCCACTTTGCGGGCTTTGGGGAGTGTGGAGCCACCCTTTAATTACCATTGCTCCCAGGTCCACTCTGACCCGGAGTGGTAGTACCTGTTAGGGTCCCAACTATGGGTTAAATAGAATCTGACGTAAAAAAAAATATACTCCATTAAAAATCGTTCCTCAAAATAACTAGATTCAGCATTAAATAACCTGAAAAAGGTTGATATGCCGTAAAATAAAAACAACCAACCAACCAATCTCAGGAACACTTTTATTCTTGGTTTTTAAGGGAAATAGTGTTTGATAAACACTTCTGGGGAGTCATGAGATAAAATACTGCTTATAATTGTCTTAACTTTGATCGGTAAAGAGCATGTAAAGCGGCACATATCTGTTCTCGCTCGTTGAACATTGTGTCACTTTCAGACATGATAGAAGGCTCCTATCGCTCTTGGGATTTGTACACAACTGACCAACTAGTAGATGGCTTGCAACAAAAAAAGAAAACTAGTTTTCATCAAACAGAAATGGAATCGTGTCGTTTTTTTCTAGGGTGAGAATTTTATCGTTCCATGCTATATAGATATGGATTGATAGATATTTGGTAAATAAATTGACGAGATATTCATAGATATGTATTCCAAGATAAACAGTTTAGTGTACGTTCATTTCTGAGATGATATGGATTTTTGATATCAAGTCTCTTCATCAGAGGCTCAATATCTTTTTAGATAGAGGTTTATAACAATAATAAATTTCAGTTGATTGATATGAACAGACTAAAATTTCTCTATTCTCCCGTTATTGGCAATTTGCTTAAAAAAATTGACTTACAAATTCTTTTGTAGGCGTAAGTGAAAAATGTCGTCCCTATTTTGCCATCATGCAAGGAAAATCACGGCCAAGCCGAAGACTGAAGCAGACGGATAAAGTAAACGTTGCATTAAATGGCAAAGGTAAGTGTACATCTTCAAAAGACCATTTCTTTTTTTTTTTTTTTTTTTCATGGAAATAGATCCAGACAAGGCATGAAGCCACTTTATGTAAGGAGCTAACAAGAATGAAAGATGGTTATTGCAAAGACTTTAATCTTGAAAAGATCAAGGCTATAAGTAAGAGGAAAACAAACAACAGGAAGGGAGTTCCACAAGCCAGCAGTTCTTGAAAAGAAACTGTTGAGAAAGGAAGCTGAATTACATTGAGATATCAAAATAGCAAATCGATGAAGACCACTAGACTAATGAGGGAAACGAGCTGGAACAAATGAAGCCAGGAATAGATCAGTCAATTCTGAAAAACACCTGCTATAATAGTAGCTGGTTGAGTGTATATGTGAGTATATTTATCATACAAGTGAATGTTAAACGTGAAAAATGATTGCATGAAAAGTAATTATAAAATGCTGAATAAGTGTGGGAGGCTGGTATATGGATCTGCAGAATAGAGTTCTACATAGGGGTCAAGGAATCAGAGTCGGGAGTCAGTCGGAGTCTAAGTTATCAAAGGAGTTGGAGTCGGCATTCTAGGAATTCAAGGAGTCTGAGTCGGACTTTCACCATCCGACTCCGCAGCCCTGATTACAATGAGATATCAAAACCGCAAATTGATGAAGAACAGAATGGTGCAGGAAGAAAAGGAACACGCCTATTAAAATCAGATGCGTTTCTTATTAAGAACCTTCAAATGGGACAGAGATTTACCACTATGAAGTAAGGAATAGATCAGACAATTCTGAAAAACACCTGCTATAATAGTATTTATAGAAAAGACTGAGACTAACAACATCATGCCTGTGAGAGAGAAAGAGAGAGAAGAACAAAAGAGTAGGGCCGATTAAATTACAGATACACTTTATCAAAAAACCTTCGAATGGAACAGACTTATCAGCCCAAATATGACTACAGTACTCCATATATGGTCTGATAGTAGACTTGTAGAGATAAAGAATCACTTTGGATGTGAAAAAATGTTTAGAGCAATAGAACTGATTTTGTGAGAAGCAGAAAGAGCAATGGACTTGATATATGGACTTTAAGAAAGATTTGATGAGAAAGAAAGACCAAGAAGTTTTAGAGTTGATTTCTCATCAAGAACAGAATGGTGCAGGAAGAAAAGGGACACGCCTATTAAAATCAGATACGTTTCTTATTAAGAACCTTCAAATGGGACAGAGATTTACTAGCCCAAATATGACAACACTATTCCATATAACCATAACTACAATGAAGATCTTTTTTTTTCTTTTTTACAAAGGAGTTACCACTTATCAAGGCCCAGAGGTCACTCAAGCATAAGGGTTAACAAGCATACAGTGCTCAATGGGACAATGTCATAGTAATTGTTAGTGGAAATTTTGTAAATTGGATTACTTAAGGGGAACGGTTCATCAAGAACTTGTTTACATTGGACTTGAAAACTATCATATCATAGTTATCCAGAATGCAGGTAATTGGAAGAGAGTTCCACAGATGTGCAGTTCTAAGAAAGAAATTTTCTTCATGGAATCTGTTTAGGTTTAGGCACAGATAAAGAATGGGGGAAATTATTGATAATGTTTTCAGCTAAACAAGTGTTTCTCATGGAAGTTTGGTGAGGAGGAACCATAGTTTGGAGCTCAGAAAAGCACTTGCCATGAAAATAACGATAAAACAGAAACAGGCTCGCAGCGTCTCTTCTGTGAGAAAGAGATTGCAGGGAAGAGAAAAGGGCATCCCCCAGTAGGCTACAAAGTCTATTTTGAACTCTGTCAAGGCAGAATAATGTCTTTCTAACAGCTCCTTCCCAGATGTGGCAACAGTACACCATCCTTGTCATACCTGACTCTTATATAGATAGAGAATTGCATCAGCAGTGAGATATCTACTGGATCGATAGAAGGATCCCACCATTTTCCCAGCAACCTTGGCAACAGATTTGATGTACATGTTCCATTTCAGATCAGGAGTAATGGTCAAGCCAAGGAGCTTGTCAAAACATGGAGCCTCCCCAAGATGAGAGCCATTCATTTCAATTGATGCCAGATGGGGATCAGATCTTCATTATTTTCGTCAACATTGGAAATATTCTCAAATTTTCATCCCTACGAAATTCATGCCTTTCGCCCGACACTTTTTAAGAAGAATCACTTTAGGATTTCGCTTTCATTTTGACACAACCATAACTACAATAAGGGTCTTTGTTATTTTCCTTAGATTTGAAAATATTTTCAAATCTTCACCAACTATGGGCAAATAGCTCCACTGCCTTGTGGATGCCTTGGGAAAGGTAAAGGCTAAGGGAGTTAACCCTGATAAAAAAAAACCCGATTTGGAATTCCGATACGCAGATGGTGAGGCACTTGTAACACTTTTGTGGCAAATTTTGCAGCTGCACTGGCTCCGACTGTATCGGCTTACCTTTCTGTTGGATTTTGTCTGCTACGCAGAAAGGGGACCTTGATAACTGGGTAAACCTAGGTCTCCTTATCACCCACCCAGGCCTGCTACCAGAAAGGCAGCTCAAGCTTTGACTTTACAGCCACAACAGACGCTGCAGTGTATCTGACAAGATGCAGAACACCATTGTCTCATAAGATGGGTTGCTATCATTACTCCATACATGATCTGATAGTAGATTTGCAATTTGTTAAAAAAATGTTTAGAGCGATAAAGAAAACCAACTTTTTGAAAAGCAGAAAGAGCGACCTCCGTAAGATTATTAACTATGGTAGAACAACTTTGTAACAAGCCTTGCTTAGTGCTACAAAATATTTCTCATTAGGAAATGTGTAAAGTCTGCTGAGAAAATAGTTGAATATTTGTGCAACAAATTTAAGTACAGAAGGGTAAATAAATAATTATAATTTACTGTTATATAAAAGGAACTTTCTGTGTTTGTTTTTGTTTGTTCTCTATAGACTCCACAATGGCTGGGACAATTTTTATGGCATTTTACTCAAATGTACTTTCTGTATCTGGCAATGTTCTTAGATAGGTTTTGTATCAGAATGTCTTCAATAAGTATCAATAATGTCTGATGAAAGAAGGAATAGGCGATTTTGACCAAAGTTAACCCCTTATACAGCCTAACATCACAAGTGAATTTGAGAAGTTTTATTACCACACAAACAGAAAGGGCCGGCATATAAAATCAGCAGTAGGTTCTTTGATATGACAAGAGCACATTCAAAATAAATGTTTCTGTTTAAAGCGCAGTTGAACCATGATATTTGAGTTTTTCATTTTAAACTTAAATTCAAGCCATTATTAAAGCACAAGCAGAAAAGCCAGGCATATAAAATCAACAGTAGATTCTTTGATATGAATGCCGGGGGGGGGGCGTTTGAAATAAATGTTTCTGTTTAGAGTGCAAGTGAAGCATCATACCTGACATTTGCATTTTAAATTTTAATTCAAGCCGTTATATATAAAAATAATTTGATAATATCAGCAGTAGGTTCTCTACTGTGCAATGTAGACTATAATGTATTGTGGACAAAGTCGCATGTGAAGCTTCCTCCCGGTGCACCATGATGGGTCCCCAACTAGAGCAGGCAATCAATTTGATTGCAGAATGGGCGCTTTTACTGATTTGGATGACAATAAAAATATGGGAGTGTGAAACATCGTTGATCATCATTCAATCCTGGGCAACGGTGAGTCTCCCTGCTAGTATACTTAGTAATTAATGATTTCTTGCTTTAACAGTGGATAAGCGGATGTTAGTATTGAGAATATGAAAACTATTGTGTCTGGATATTGTTTTAATTTCTTAAGATTATTGATAGAATAATTTAAATGTCTACATATGTGTATTGATATTGTTGAAACTCGACTGAACCCATGGAAATAAATAACTACAACACAAAAGTAAAATAGAACAGATATATTGAGAGCAAGGAAGTATATACAATATTTACATAGAGTCCGTTCGTATAGTCATGGGGAGACTGTCCCTGGAGAAGGCGTCGGCTGGGTAGTCGTCGACTCTCGATCTCGTTGTCTTTCTGAGTCTCTCGTTGGGTCTTTCCCGTCTTTACAGTACCAACCATATTTATATGGTTGACACTCCACGTATGCTAATTAGGTGGATCCTACCACAACAGATATTTAACTAAATTGTAGAAAAGTAAACACGCACCAACACAAGATGTTGTTCTTTCCATTTTTGGATGTGGCTTGTTTGACTATTATTTTCATTTTTCACATCATCTTGTCTCGTGCTTCCCTGGACTGCCCGATCAGGCTGTCTGAAGATGCCGGCTTTCTGACTGACTGAAAATGCATGAAAAGTCGATGTTATTTTTTTTTTCCTCTCCCTATTCAAAAACTCAATCATGTTTTGCAAAGCTTAAAGCAAAAACAGATGTTTTCTACTAAACAACTAAACCAAACACAATAAATAAATATTTGAAAAATTTAAAGAACTTTAAGTGTTAAGACTTCTCCCAAAATGATCAGATTAGGCATTAAATAACCCGAAAAGGGTTGATATGCCATAAAACAAAACAAACCAAATCTCAGAACTGCCTTCTTTTGCTATCACCCTCTCTCTTACAGCCATGTGATGTAATATTCGCTAACTATTATATTCTCCCAGCTTATTTAATATTACTTTGCAGTCAGTGAGTTGACCTCTGCTAACTTTTGTCCTGTCTGATTAGTATAAAAAGTACAATAAACTTTAAATAGCAATGACTTATTATTTTTTTTGTTTTTTGAAATTTCAGGATTGTTTTTGCATAAATGGTGTTTTGATCAAGATACTGAAGATCGTCTCTTGGAAGATGAAGCCGCCTGCAATCTCATCTATAATCAAGCTCTTTTTGACCTCAAAACAGGTAATCTATAAAACAGTACCTTTGATAATATAATTGTTAGTGCTACGCTGCAAACACATCACCATGAAAAAAGAGTTTTATAGTTTGCTTGAAGCATTGTTTAATCTATTATATAAACCTCAAACGTCGGTTTGTTTGTGTGTTCGTATGCCCACTAAAACTTTCGTCAGTCGCATCGGACTGGGCTGAAAGAATATGTGTAAACTACATATGTTTATTTTCATAATTTTTTTTAACATGTTTATTTAAAGAAACATTTTTACAGAAATAATTAATATCGGATTTAAAATATTTTTTAAATATATATATATATGGCGATTAAGCTATACTGAATAAGCCTGACGAATCCTATAGCTGGATGAAACGCAGAATATTCAGTGTAGCTTAATCGCCATATATATTTTATAAATTACTAACTAGCTCTACCTACGTATTGAGCACTTTTGAAGTAAATACTTAAAGTTTACGCATAAATCTATACTTTCGTATATTAAATTTATGTGAATAAATGAAGTAGTTATATATATATATATATATTTTTTTTTTACTCGGGTTCTCCCCTAACAAGGCATATTGCCACTTGGACATATGGGGCTACTATTTGGGACCATGCGTAGGAAAGATTAACAAGATATTTGTTTACATTACATTTCAACTTCTGCATATCAGTAGAGTCAGGGAAGCAGGTAGCAAGAAGCAAATTCCAAAATCTAGCTGTTGAAGGGAAAAAACTATTAGAGTAGAAAGCTTTCTGACAAAAAATGAATAAAATGGATATGAAATTAAATGTATGTTTCAATAAATGGAAAAGAAAATGAATGAACATTAACATAATTTTAATAAAAATATGAATTTTTAATAAATTAAATAAAGGGAGTTTATTTATATTATTTATTTTATATCAGCAGGGTTTTCAAATTGAATAAAGAAACATAATTCAGCAGGGTCTTCAAATTACATTCGACAACTTTCAAAACCAAAATTCTTTTAATGTGATTTCACCAAATTTTTTTTTTTTTTTTTTTTTTTAAGTTTATGGCTGTTGGTGTATTCAAAACAAAAATTGACAATTCAGAAGCTCACAATTATGTTTAAAACTGCAGTTCCCACACCACATCATTCAAACGCAGGATATTGTAAACTAAAATGTTGATCTCTTTACGACTTTTCAATATATGCTTTGTATTTACATCGGTTAAAACCTTATTATTATTCAATTATAATAATAGTTTGAAATAATTCAAATGATAGAAATAGATTCAGATAAATACATGAATTAATTTTCTTTCAACATATTAACACTTTTAAAAATTTGCTTTGTTTTAGTTTTGTTTTCATTTTTATTTTTTTCAACATTTTTTGGAATATACCTTCTAGATGGATGGTATTGAGAGGAAGCATCTTCGAATATACAGTAATTATTTGATTCATGGTTATTAAATGAACAATTGTTCTAAAGGAGACAACTTTATTTTCTAAAGTAGTTGAACAAAAAAATTTTCTTACAATTACTGGAATGTTTAAGAAAGATTACAATATCATCGCATTTTATATATTTTTTGTTATTAATGCTATAAAACTTTGTTATAAATAAAGTAGATGAAGAAAATCATTTATTCTTACAATTCTTAGTAAAACAGTGTTACCGTCCTTAGAACAATGAGTTAAGCTTCCGAATTGCCTAAAAATTTAATTCTTTTTTTTTTTTTTTTCGTGGCGATGTGATTGTAAAAATGTTCCACATTTTTATGTCTTTTTTGCATGATATGTATGATAGCAAGTCTTCTAAGAATTATCTCCCTTATCCATCGATGGTAGTATCTCAGTGGCCGTGGTAGTATTCATTAAAATTAAGTGTTTCTTAAGAAAGAGCAGTAAATACAACTTGGTCTGTTTTTGTCCTTGGGCGTTGAAGGAGAAGTCCTTCTAAACTGAGGCATTTTTTTTTTTTTGTTTTTTGTCTCAATACAGTGCCCCTTTTTGAGAGCTGGGTTTTCCTTGCATTAAAAACCGATTTTGTGTCTAACTAAATAAATAGGAACTAAAAGTCTTAGTTTAGTCTGATCAGCTTCTCTACTTTGGCAGCTTATTTATTTATCTTTTTATGCAACTCGATTCAGACAAGGCATGAAGAAACTTGATATAAGGAATTAAAAAAACAATACCACTTCATGGTAAAAACTTGCAAATGATAAATGTTATATGGATAGTTTCCAACCCAGAAAACAGCAATTCTTTCCCGTTTATCAGAAATATTGCTCACGGAATGTGAGGACTAAAGGATAAAACAAATGAAGTGAGTTACAAGACTGCTGAAAATAAACCAAAGATTCATTTTCTATTCTCCATATTATTTTTTAAATAATTAAAGTTTAACTTGATTGAAAATTAAAAAGAAAACTGAAAATCTTCAAAACAAAAAAATATTTGTTTACACTAAAAGTTGTGTTGATATATTTTTGTGTGTGTCTGTGTTTAAGTTAAAATCTACGGTGTAAGTCTATAAATGGTCCACAAGTAATCTTATATAAAAATCTGAAAAAAATCTTTATAATTTACGTACTTGTCACTGCATGAAGATGTCATATTCCAAAAATCACGTAAATCAAACAAGTAGTTTTTTTTTTTTTATTTAAGAAAATCAAATATTAGGAGACATTTATCAAAGAAAAACTTCACGCCATCTTGTTTTTGAATGATACACTACTAGCGACACCTATTGGGAATGTTTGGAATATAAGATCAGCAAGGGGCAGACAATCAACTTTCCACGCTATAGAAAAAAAAATAGGAAAATTAAGACATAAGTTTTTGAGGATGTTGAAAACGAAAATAACGTTTAAAATTCCAGCAAACGAGTAGTTTCCAAGATATGAAGAAATGTTAGTTTAAAGAAAGTGGGGGATCACTTTTCTATAATAATTTAACGTATAATTATCACCCACTTTATGGCCACCACTAGTGTAAAACTTGAATTTATACCGCTGAAATACACATTTGCCAAATTTTTGTTGGAGGAGCGTCAACGTGTGGGTGCTCAATTTATGTGAAGTGATCAATCAACCTTCTCTAAAATTTTCCCATTGAGAAGAATCTTATTTTCTTGGAGGGTAAGAATCAGGATTCCAGTTCTTGCAAGGAAGAATAGTCAGTTTTGCAATGAGCTTTTGGAATGTAGGGGTGAGGTAAATTCAAAATAATCTAGCCAAAGTTATTCATCTGCAATAGAAATGGGAATTTTTTTGCAGGAAGCAAATTCTTAAGCTAATTGATGGCTGATCCAAAGTTTATTTTCCTCAGATAAATATATTCAACAAGGTTTCATATCTCAACATAACATTGCTGCAAATGCTAAGAGATAAGATGGAGATGCACCAAAGTTATTGAAAGCTTAAAATGTGAATTTACTAGTTTGTGTTCACACCTAAGAAAGGACAGGGAGCAACTGTGAACATTGGGTATGGGAGAGTGGTTCAAAAACTGAGGCTGAAATCAGAAGTGCAAAGAATCAAAAACCAAATGCCATGAATATGTGAAGGTATAAAAAAGTTGATGCATAAAAACTTTTACCAAAATGACCAAATTCACCATTAAATAACCTGAAAAGAGTTTATTGATATACTGTAAAACAAAACAACCAAACCAAACACTATGGATAAATATTTCAATATATAAAAAAACTTTAAACTTAAAATCTTTTACCAAAATGACTTGATTCAGCATTAAATAACTCGAAAAATATATATTTATGAGTTTATATACCATAAACAAAACAACCAAACCAAACATCATGTATAAATATTTAACAGATATAAAGAACTTGAAGTATAAAAACTTTTATGAAAATGACTGGATTTGGCACTAAATAAGCCAAAGTATTTATATGCCATAAACCAAACCAACTGAACCAAACGCCATGAATAAATATTTGAAGACATAAAGAACTTGAAGCTTAAAATCTTATCAAAATGATTGAATTCTGCCATAAATAAGCCAAAATATTTATATGCCATAAAACAAAGCAACCAACTTAATTATAGATAATTGAAACTATTTTCATGGCAAGTGCTCGTCTGAGCTCCAATCTATGGTCGCTCCTTGCCAAACTTTCACGAGAAACACTCGTCTAGCTGAAACCACTATCAATAATTTCCCCCACTCTTTATCTGTGCCTAAACCTAAACGTAGATTCCATTAACAAAGAGTCTTTCTTAGAAGTGCACGCCTGTGGAACTGTCTTCCATTTGCCTGCTTTCCAGCTGACTACAATATGGTTGTCTTCAAGTCCAATGTAAACAAGTTCTTGATGAGCTGTTCCACTTAAGTTTATAAAATTTACCGAATTTCCATTACTAACGA
Source organism: Euprymna scolopes (assembly GCF_053919585.1). Classification (NCBI taxonomy): domain Eukaryota; kingdom Metazoa; phylum Mollusca; class Cephalopoda; order Sepiida; family Sepiolidae; genus Euprymna; species Euprymna scolopes. The sequence continues at coordinate 25,549,792 of NC_136501.1, forward strand.
TTACTATATTGCCCAGTTGACTACACTCTTTAACCCTTATTCTCGAGTGGCCTCTGGGCCTTGATAAGTGGCGATGCCTATGTAAAAAAAAAAAAAATAAATAACTTTTTAAAAGCATAGTTAATATATTGTTAAATACATATTTTTTTTCTCATGAGGAAGTGAGAAGTTTCATGATTCCTATCATCTTAACAAACCAACAACTTTCCTCAATCCCAACTGTACCCAAAACTAAACAAAAATTCCATGAGCAAAGTTTCTTTCCTAGAACTCTCCATTTGTGAAACACAATACTGTTTGTCTGTTTCAAGGAATGACTATAACATGGTTGTCTTCAAGTCTAATGTGAATAAATTCCTATCAAGTCGTTCGTTTAGATAATCTAGCCATACCCAAGTGCCACCGTGACTGAGTTTTGTCTCCCCATCTACCTAACACTTACCCTTATCCTTGAGTGGCCTCTGGGCTTGGATAAGTGGTGACTCTCCAAGTATAAAAAAAAAAGAATTAAAAAAAGCCAAATACGAAATGCAAATATATAGTAAAGATGTGACCATTGTTTAAGAAAAGGTACAAGAGTCAAGTTGCATGCATTCAAAATTATTTTCAACTTTATATAGACAAAAGAAATCCATGCAAGAAGAGGGGGGGGACAGTCGATACCATTCTTTGAACAAGTACAAGATGGCCACATCTCTACTATATCTTTGCATTTCATATTTGGCTGATGTAAGAGATAGGAATGTCGAAAAAAAAATTTTTATTATTCATAGAATAATTGCAGATGGTTTCTGCATCATAAATTTTTGTATTTAATTTTCAAAATAAATTTATTTTGCAGGTCGAATTGTTGCAAGTATTGAAGAAAGAATGGCGTTAAATGGTGAGTCAATTTTGAGTGAAAAAATCTGGTAAACATTATATGCTTTACTAATTATTCAGAATTTTTAGCAAAATCAAATAAATTTCCTCCATGATATTGTAGAAAAGCTTTCATGTACATTTTATCAGCTAAAAGAATACACATTTTCTGATTTTTCAGAAATTTGACAAGATATATCACTTGGAAAATCAAAATATCTCATTTTTAGACTTCAGCAAAGCTGATAATGTTTTCTTAAAATCATCTCTTACAATGAACAACGATATGTTACAAAATTAATCCCAGAATAGAAGACAGGTCGGCAATACTTTAATGTTTTTTTTTTGTTTGTTTGTTTTTAATAAGTAGGAAGAAATTGTGGCGCTTATGCATTATTTGACCTGCACCATTTTTAAAATAGTATTTTCAAGATAAATTTAAGTTTCCTAATATGTTTTTTTTATTAAATTGTTAGGTCACAGTAAAGAATAATTACAAAATACCCTCCCCATGTTAAGAATGGCTTTCTAAATAACAATATTTTTTATACAAATTTTTTATTTAAATTTGATATAATATTATTTTTTCCAGGTAATATTATTTGACAGGGGTCAAATAGTACCAAAATTGTCAAATGTGACAGAAATTTAGTGTTAACACCCCTTACGTGTCCGCTGTTAAATGATTCCATGATAAAATTTTTAAAAAATATGAGATGCCATTATTCAAAAAAGGCACACAGTTTGAAATCAGTATCACTATTATGTAGCAAAGAGGAAGTGTGATTTTTTATAAAAGGAAAAGGTTGTAAAGTAGATAGCTATTCTGTAGGCTCTGTTTTATAGGAAGAAAAATGGGCACTTTTGCAATTATCAACATTGGTTAATGGAAGATAACTCTATTTTTTTTTCACATGATGGTCACCACTTATCAAGGCCTGGAGGCCACTCAGGGATAAGGGTTATTGCATGTACAGTAATCAATGGGATAGTATCATAGTAATCGTTAGTAATTGAGATTTGATAAAGTGTCTTACTTAAGGGGGCGGTTCATCAGGTATTTGTTTATGTTGGACTTGAAGACCTCCAAGTTGTAGTCAGGTGGGAAACGGGCAAACGGAAGAGAGTTCCACAGGCATGCACTTCTAAGAAAGAAGCTTTGTTCATGGAATCTACGTTTTGATTTAGGCACAGATAAAGAATGAGGAAAAGTATTGACAGTGGTTTCAGCTAGACGAGTGTTTATCGTGAAAGATTGGCGAGGGGAGACCAGAGATTGGAGCTCAGACGAGCACTTGCCATGGAAATAATGATAAAACAAAGACAGGCTCGCAACGTCTCTTCTGTGGGAAAGAGGTTACAGGGAAGAGAAAAGGGCATCCCCACTAAGCCACAAAGTCTATTTTGTACTCTGTCAAGGCAGGATAGGCTGTTTTTAGCAACTCTTGCCCAGATGTGGCAGCAATACTCCATCCTTGGACATATTTGGCTTTTTTAATATATATATATATATATATATATATATATATATACTAGCACGGGTACCCAGCATTGCCTGGGTTGACATGAAGTTCTGTTTGAAACACACCAGTATACTAATCATTTTCATCATGGGCAACCTGGATACTCCCACAACAAAAATAAAAGAACGGATGAAAACATGTAAATGTAATCGCCCAAAAAAAGAAGTATGTGATACCCTCTCCACCAGATATTTCGGCAGAAGGGCTACAAAGAGAAGAAACTATTCTCCTGATATTGAGCACTGGAAAAGATAATTAAAAATAAATCATTGCAACTTTTATTTCAATAAAAATAGCAGTGAATGCCCGTGCGATCGCAAAAAAAAAAAAAAGAGAAAAGATTTACCAAAATTAATTAAATTTATCGTTATTTTGTTTTAAATGTAATTCCCCCTACCACCACCACCACCACCACCACCACCACAAAAAAAAAAAAAATTTATATTTGCCATGTTTTGCCCACCCACCCCTCGATCGCCAAACTTGAAAAAATGCTAGAGATGACATCTGGTTGAACGCTTTGTGGCCAAAAATGGGTGCTCATTTTATGTTAAATTTATATAGAAAAGTTATCTCCCACGCTAAAATGTTAAATTTTTTTTTTTCTCAAAGTTTCTTCTTTCATATTATTTATAAAGACTGATTAAACGTATTAGGCCACAAAAACCAAGTCTTAATTGTTTTGGTCAATGTCAAGTTTCTTTCCAACTACCTCAAAAACTTTAAAATTATGTTTATGGTTTTCGGTGGTGCTGAAAACGAATATTACATTTAAATTTGGGGCAGATAAGTAGTTTTCATGATATGAAGAAATTACTTTTTCAAAAAGTGGGGGATCACTTTCCTATATAAATTTAACATAAAATGAGCACCCACTTTCTGGTCACCTAGTAATTTCTTTATATCATAAAACAAATTTAACTGTGATATTTATTTTCAGCACCCCGAAAATTGGCGCTGTTTTTTTTTGTTTTTTTTTACTAAGAGATACGTTCATTTTTTCATCTCATAATTTAGGACACTAATTATGCTATTAGTAAGTTTACAAAAACATACTTTTGTTTTTCGCTCTTTTTTCATTATACAGCTTGTATAGTTGTGAACAGGTGCCTCTGCAATTTAACATTTCACAAAAATATATTTTTGTAAACCGCTTGTGTAAGCTTACTGACAGCATTATTTACCTCCTAAATTATGAAACATAAATGAATCTTTTAGCAAAAAAACAGCGCCTGTTTTCGATGGTGCTGAAAACGAATATCACAGTTAAATTTAAGAAGTTATTAGGTGGTTAGAAAGTGGGTGCCCATTTTACGTTAAATTTATATAGGAAAGTGACTGATCCCCCACTTTTTGGAAAAGTAATTTTTCATATCATGAAAACTACTTCTCTGCCTCAAATTTAAATGTGATATTCGTTTTCAGCACCATCGAAAACCATTAAAATTCGTCATTTTCAAGTTTTTTGAGGAGTTGGAAAGAAACTTTACATTGACCATATTTTTCTTGGGTTAAACAATGATGGGTCACGTCATAAAAATTGACCATTTTTAATTTTAGATATTAAATAAATTATAAAGAAAATCTGTTTCGCAGGCAATTAAACACACTTGCTATGGTATAATTATTATAATAAATCCTGCGCAACACCGATTAAATTTTATAAACAAAAAACAAAAAGATTAGAGGATGATGGATTTTGTGCACATGTGTCTCTGACTAACTCTGCCCTCGTGAGGATGCAAGTAAATGAGGACATTAGTTTTAATTATTTTTCTCTAACAAATAAAAAAGGTCACTTAAAAATTAAGAATATGAAAAAAAAAAATTCCTCCGAATTAAAAATAAAAGTAATAATTCAGCTTAGAATAATATTTAGAAATGAAAACAAAAACAGGAAATATTTAATAATGTGCTCCATTTAAACCCTTTTTTTCAATTAAAGTATCACAGTTATTTCCCCTTTTGGTTTTCTGGGTTTTGGTTTGAAAATAAAACAGTTTCAAATTTCAGATAAAATGAGTTAAATCAAATATAACTTGAAATGTAAATACACTAAATAATTAAAAAAAAATTTAATTAGTACAGTTGAAACAATGCTATTATGTCGAATAAGTAATCTCAAGGTAATTATTTATATAGATTTCATTTAATGTAATATGTTAATGACCGTAACTCAATAATGTAAAAGTGGTTTGAAGAATGCTTATATATTGAAAGTCCGTATACAATATAATGTCTCCTTTGACAGAATTATCCTAACATGGGCATTAATATTTCTTGATCAGGAGAGGTGTACACACATATGGCCTTTATATTTCTTTGATGATTGGGAGTTAAACACACAGACACACACGGACACTACTACTTTATATATATATATATAGAAGCTATTTATATATGTTCATTTTTTTTCATACAGGAATTTGGGACACTAAAAAATTTAACCTTACAAAAGTCGATATTGTAATTTTTATCAAACGAAACTTTTTTTTTTTTTTTTGTTCAGTTGAAAGCTAGTCAGTATTATTTATCTTTTTTATTTTTGTATTTCTTCTTGACGGATCTCTGATTATTTGTTTTTATTCTTATTCCCAGGAATATTGCACTGTATCAGTGAGCAATATTGTCTTAATGTAAAACAGAAAATATTGTCACAGTTTCTTTTAATAAAAACTAACTTTTTTTTTATTTTATTTTTTTTTTTAATTACATTTTCACCCCAAACAAGGCACATTGCCACTTTGATGCAGGGGGCTACTATCGGGGACCTAAGCTACAGGGGTACTATGCAGGGAGTCAGGCAGCAAGATGTCGGTTCACGTTTACACTTGAACTTCTGCATGTCAGTACAGTTGGGGAAGCAGGGACCCAGAAGGGAATTCCAAAGTCTAGCAGTTCTGGGGAAGAAACTACTGGAGTAGAAAGCTCTCTTACATCTAGGGATCTCTACTGTGTAGGGGTGGGATTTAGCTGCTTGTCGGGTTTGTTAGGGGTATTTACGTTGAGGGGGTACAAGTACTTGCAGTTCGTCGGAGCATTCATCATTAAAATACTTGTAGAGGGATGCAACATGTCATCGATGGGACAGAGGCTGAAGCTTAGATGACAGTTCAGGACCTGTCAGGTTGGCGACTTTCTTTAGAATCCTGTCCAGGAGTGAGAGACTAGTAACAGATGTGCCAGCCCAAATGTAATAACAATACTCCATAAATGGACGAATGGTGGCCTTATAGAATATAGGATGCTTTCAGGCATAAATAACTTTCTAGCATGGTAGAGAGAGCCCACTTTTTTCGCAGCAGCCTTGGTAATGTTTTTGTTATATAAGCTATTAAAATTTTGGTTCTCCTATAGAAGACGTCTCCCTGAACTGCTTTCATTTTTTTCTTGCTCACATGCCCCTATTCAGAATTCGTAGCAGCAGGCCAGTATCAATGGACTTTTTTCCCTACCAAAACAGTCATTAACAATGTTGTTTTTTTTTTAATGTTTAATATATTTCAAACTGATATAAATTTTTACACTATAAAAATAATTAAATTAAAACAAAAATATTTTTTTTATTTTGAATTATTTAATCAAATAAAAATTTCATTTTTTTTATTTGATTACTAAATTTTAAAATTTCTAACAAATTACCCAACAATTTAATAAACAGAAATATCGTAAAAACTAAATTTAACTTGAAAATACTATGAAAAAAATAGCCTTTTAAATTGGCATTTTTACTTGATTAAATAATTCGAAATAAGAAAAATGACTTATGTTTTAATTTGATTATTTTTATTGTGTAATAATTTATCAGTTTGAAATAGGGAAACATTTTTAAAAAACAAAAAAAAACATTGTTAATGACCGTTTTGGTAGGAAAAAAAAGGTTCACTGATGTTGGCCACTGCTACGAATTTGGAATAGGGGCATGTGGGAATTCATAAACTCCCAACCAGATCTTTACCTATCGGCTGTCACAGACAAAGTGTGTAAACGCGTCACTATGCATAGGTTCAACACACTATGTAGGCAAAAACATAAACATGTTGAGTCACTGGATGCATGTATCCTTGAAACACGTGTTGATTCTGTGTCACTCCTTTTGTGCTATCTCAGTTTTGGCTTTGAGACGAGACAAGATGTCGCCTTATCACCTCAGTTCGAATCTGTCAAAAGTGCAGGAAAATGAAAAGAAAAAACATTACATTTTTCGCATGACTGATCAAAGTTTCTACCAGTATTTTGTTTCATTTTCGATTTTTGAGCGATTATCAAGGATCCTCATGCAATGCTTATGGCAGCCATATTTTTTTCATTCTAACTGAACGGAGTAAATAGGCGATTTCTTTTGAATAAAAAAACACTTTAAAATAAGTTAAAACACAAAATCTTATCCAGTAGAAGTTTGTGAGTATCAAAAAGGATTCAAATTCCTTTTTGATTCTTGAAGACATCTGTAGTTTTGATATGTTTATTTAATATGCAAACCGTATTTCTTCAACCTGATTATTTTTCATTTGTATTTCCTAATTACACGAAATGTATTTTAAATTCGCCATTATTATTTTCTGTTAAATTCTTTATTATTGTATATTATTATTATTCCTATTCTTATTATTGTTATTATTATTATTATTATTATTATTGCAGAACTTTCAAATTCCTCTCAACCTTCCAAACCTGCTTTCATTCGATTATGTCGTCGTCTTCCTGGTTATTTCTTAGTCAATGTTGAAAAGTGTATACTCAATGAAAATTCAACGCTCTTCCCGGTTTGTAAATGTTTTTCTCCTCACAAAATTTGTTTAAACATTAAAAAAAGAAAAGAAACAATACTTTGTATTGTTTGTAATCATTTTGATTAGCAAACTACTATTTGAACTTAAAGCAGTTATTGATGATTGGCAGTTTGATATGAAATTAGTTATTTTAATTAACAGATACTTGTTTAATCTTAAAGCAGCTTTTTTTATTATAAGATGTCTGTTTTATCTGAAAGCAGTTTTTCTTTTTTGATTTGGTAGACATTAATTTAATCTGAAAGCAATGATTATGATTGATAAATGTTTGTTTGACATAAAGCAGTTATTTTGATTGACAGACATGTGTTTGATCTGGAAGCAGTTATTTTGATGGGCAGACGTGTTTGATTTGGAAGCAGTTATTTTGATTGGCAGACGTGTGTTTGTTTAGAAAAATGTGTAGAATCCCTGCTTAGTTGTTTCAACTCTCATGTCTATTCTGATCCGGAACGATAGTACCTTTCATGGTTTCATCTTTGCATTAAATAGAATGTATTATTTGCAGACATATTTATTAGTAAAATATACAAAACAAATTAATCTATGAATATTTAAGTTTATTAAGAATTTAAAGCATAAAATATTCTCCCTAAATCATATTATTCAGCATTAGATGACCTAAAAAGGATTGATGTGTAGTAGAAAGTAATACAATGTTATAAAACAAATTAAAATTATTAAACCAATCAGAAATTTAAAACAATAGATATTTGAAGATCTTAAGAACATGAACCTTAAAATTTTATTGGATTTGGAATTCATTAACTCGCAAAAGAGTTGATATGCATTTAAACAAAACAACCAATCAAAAATTCCTGGAAGAAATAATGACCTTTGGAAATAGTTTTGATTAAAATATGAAAAAAAAAGAGACCAGGAGAGAATTGGTTGCACTAAAATACAGAAAGTTAGCATCCCAGATCGTGTGTGAACTGTTAGGATCAACTTCACTACAAGCAACTGCAATGCATTAACTCCCAGGAAATCATCATCATCATCATCATCATCATCATCATCATCATCATCGATTTAATGTCCATTTACATGCTAGCATGCATTGGACAACTTCTAGAAATTTGACTTTAACCTACTTCTGGCCAGGTCTTTATTTATCCCTTTTTCTCTCATCCATTCTTATTTCTTTTCATGTCTTTGGCCTTCCCCTGTGAACTGAACCTGGTACTTCAACTGTTCTACATCTATTAACCCAAGAACTTTCATCCATTCTTCCAACGTGACCATACCATTCAAGTTTCCTGTTCTGCACACATCTCCCTATACTGTCCCGATTTCACCTTCCCCTAAGTTAATCAGATTTAAGCCTGTCTTTGTGAATCACATTACACATCGATCGTATCATTCTCATATCCTTTCTCTCCATGCAACACATGTCCTCAACACTTACTGGCCAGGTGTCACTTCCATACATAAACTTTTCCCTTGGTTATTAATAATAGAAATTGCTTGAACTTACTCTGTCCACTTGTAATTCTTGTAATCACATTAGCACCTGCTCTACCCTGTGTTTCAATGACGTAACTAAGCAAAACTTCTGAATAATTTCAAGGGTTTGTCATCCATATATCCCACCCAAAAGTTGGTGTGGTTTAAAAATCCATCAATTCAATAGAATGTCTAGAAAAGGGAAATTTTGCAGCAATATACGGGTGAAAGATCTGGTAAAATGGAGGAACTGTGAGTCTAAGTTGAATGTTACTTGGTAATATCTCATTTAGTTAGTGTGTTGGTTTTGAGGTGGTATCTTGGTTACGATCAAAGCATGACTGATAGAGTTGGTATGATGTTAAAAGAAAAAATGAAACGAGCAATGAAGTTCTTAATAACTCACCTCAAAATATGTTCAAGATGTATTCATCAAAGTGTAAATTATTGAGCAAAATTTTGAAAAACAAAAATGGAATTAAACGGTAAATAAAATGTTTTGTTTGTATCAAATCACGAATTGAAACAAGTGAAGCATGCCTGGTCCCCCATGAGTGCACAGTGAACGCAGCATAAAAAAAAATGACTAAGTTCAGCATTTGCCCCCCTCCCCTTCATTTAGCGCCAAAAGTCCCCAGGGGACATCAAATCCTGGCGAAAATGAACGGTGCAGTTTTAGGTCTTAACATATGTAAATTTGAGTTCTGCACCATGCAAAAAAAAAAAAAATCACCAAGTCCATCATTTGCCCCCTCCCATTTAGCCCCAAAAGTCCCCAAGGCCTTCACATATTTAAATTTCAGTTCAGCACCATGCAAAACTGCTAAATAGACATACGCAGAAAATTTTGGATAAATATGGTAAAATAGTGCCAAAAATGGAGTGTTTTTATTAATCCTAAAAGAGCCTCTGGGGCACACCCAAGAGTTATCATGAAGTATAGACAAACATTATATAGAAATCAGTTAGTTACAACTTTTCAGAAAGTTTTATAAAAATCCAAGGCATCAATTTTTTTTTCTTTTTAATAAGCACAAAAGTGTAAATTTTAGCCATTATAACCCGAAAGGCACCCCTTTTTAGGATAAGCAGAGTTTTCCTGGAAAATCCGTTCTCTTACTTTTTTACTCGTATCATGTTTGATGTTTGTGCAAAATTTCAAAAAATTTTAAGGTGTAGCTATTGAGAAAAGTGCAGACAGACAAACGGACAAAGGGACAAGGGTGAATTTACAGGTCCATCCTCCTTTTTTCGGGGGGGGGGGGAATAATTAATTCAATGAAATGATTTTAACTTTTAATTGAAGGGAAGAAATTAAATTTTAAGAATTTTTCTGCATATTTATTCCAAGAAGCATTTTTTCCTTTTGTTTTTGCAGGATTCCGTTCAGTGTCAATGTAAAGTGTCCTTGTCCAAATCTGGTTTAATCGTTAGCACAGGTAAAATATCTCTCTATCTCCTTCTCTCTTTCTTTCTCTCTCCCTTTCTCTGTGACCCAACCACCTGTGGTGGTCGAATTTAACATTAATAATAGTGTTTAATTAGAACTTTTATTGTGTGAACATTCCCAGGCAATGCTCGATTGCCATGCTAACTCCATTTATTTGGTCATTGATGCAACCAGAATGAGGAAAAATAGCTTCAGTTATCAGATTTGGGGTTGATAATAATGTTTTAATAATAATATGGTTTTGCAAAGAAAGCAATTGATTTAAAGAAAATAGTATGAAAAGTTATATTGGCTAAACTTTGGAGCAGAATCTGACCTTGAGGTCAACTTTGAAGGACGGTCAGCGTGGGAACAGATTTAATGGAAATTTACTTTGATATGCTATTATGCACAGAGCCAATCAGAAGTGAAGGGTATATGTCGCAATGACCCCTGATTGGCTTATTTGGACTAGGAGAGCTTCATTCCCCACTCATCCCTTTTTTTTATTTTTTTTTATTTTTCTTCCTTTGAAGATTGCAATGCTGGGAATGGGGCAGCCAAATCAGCTGCCAACATTGCCCCACTTTTCATTGAAACCAACTGAGAGCTCTTTTTAGTATCTTCGCTGTTCCCTTAAGTGCAATTGTCTGGATCTCTTTTGCACTTGGTTCACCAGGAATATTAGTTAGGTAGGACTTCAGGTTCTTTTTCATAAGCCCTGTGGCACCTATGATAACTGGTATGATATAGTATCTGTAGTTATTAAATACCACACCCATTTAGAGATCGATTTGGTTGGTTTCTGTTCTAAGCAGACCAGAGAAAAATACATTAATTTATATTAAGTGTAACATCAAAGTAGAGTATCTCTAGTTTCTCTCACTTAAATACTACATCCATTTAGAGATCGACTAGATTGTTTTCGGTTAAAAAAAAAACATATTACTTCCCCATATTAGCTTATATTTGTGGCACTCCCTAAACTTTGGAATGGCTTTGTGCCAAATTTATTTTATGATTATTTTATTTTTATTGTCAAATTTTCTGAAATAAATAAATTTTTCAAAGTGTAGTATCTGTTTATTACCACATGTTATCTTTTCTGTCCTCGATCAGAGAGCGAGAGAGAGACCTTTCTGAACTGAGACAGTTTTTATCCTTGTTCCAATTCAGAGTACTCCTTTTTGGGGAGATAAATTTTTCCCACATTAAAAACCAACCTTGTGTATAAGTCTAACCTTGCAAGGAGACAAATAAATCGGGACTAAAAATGAAACTAAATTGCAGCAGATAGATACAGTTGTAAAAAGACAAATTTAAATGGGATTGGTTCAAGATTTTTATTTCTAGTAGTAATGGGACTCCCCACACCTACATATGTTCCCCCTCCCCTTTTAGGTTGGGAAATTGATGGAAAACTGGTTCACCATAGTTTTTTTTTTTTTTTTTTTTTTTTTTGCATTGAGAATCTGATTTTTATTGTTTAAACTTTCTTTTGCAAGAAACAAATTATTTTGTGATTGGTCATTTTTAAACTTTTTTTTTTCCAAGGAGAGTTAGTGTATCTACAATAAATATTGTAATTATTAAAAATGCAAAATTGTTTTATTTTCCAGAAACTCATCGAGCTTCCATATCTTGGATGCATGTTAAACAATGGTCATTACAACCTTACAATCGAAGCCTGACATATACAATAATGTGTTTTACTGATTCAATGAATAACACAACGTTAGATGAGAAAAATCTTTGTGTGGAGAGTGAACAGTTAGAATATCTTTTAGCAGCAACTCACGAATTTATCAGAAACCCTCAGGTAAGTCTCAATCTTGCTTGTACACTTGAAAAAAAGCATTCATGAAAGGTATACAGTAAATCTCTATGGCAAAAAAATTGAATCGAGGTATCTAATTTTAATCATTTCACAAGTTGGTGCACACAAAACTTTCTCGAGAAACACCAGTGTAGCAGAAATCACTATCAATAATTTTCCCCCACTCTTTATTTGTGCCTAAACCTAAACATAGATTCCACGAACAAAGCTTCTTTCTTAGAACTGCATGCCTATGGAATTGTCTTCTGTTTTCCTGCTTTCCAGCTGACTACAATATGGTTGTCTTCAAGTCTAACGTAAACAAGATTTTGATGAGCCGTTCCATTATAAGTTAACAAATTTACCAAATTTCCATTACTAGCGATTACTATATTGTCCAATTTTCTACTGTACAATCTTTAACCGTTATCCTCGAGTGGCTTCTTGGCCTTGATAAATAGTGATACCTTTTTTTTTTTTTTTTTTTTTTTTCAAAATGAAAAACGAATGTGATACTATAGGTTGCTTACTCCCAACAGCTAGGATGATAAAAAGACCGGCTTATTGATTGGATTTCGCAGATCAATAACACGATGACAATTATTTTTTAATTTTCTGGGTTGCGAGATAATGAATAAAGCAAATTGAGGAAAAAGTAGATGCGACTTGTTTCCACTGGGAAACTGAGAGAAAATTTGGCTGAAAATAAATGACACGTTTGGCGAAAAACGACACAAGCGCCAAAAGTTTAAATTTTGAGATTTTTGTCGCAAAACACATAAAATATCAAAGAGAACCTAATCACAAAAAAAAAATAATTGCTGAATTCAAAACATTCATGTGAAAATAAGTGTTAGAATATTTGGTATATGTCTGTTTAAATGTGGATACTTAAGACCATAGATTTTCTTTAAATGATTTATCTAATTATGTTCTGTTTGTTTTGACTTTTCCAGACTTGAAAATCAATGAGCACTAACATCATTGTTGTTCATTAAAGTTGAACATCTAAAAATAATTAATTTTGTAAGCCGTTTAAAGAAAGAGAACAAGAAAGGTTGACCAGTGGGAAATAGAAACAGCAAAACTGGAGTGAAATATTGTAGAAAAGTGCAGGCTTAGTTAAGCATGTTCTTGCAAGAAAAAATGTTTCGTAAAAAAAGGTGGCCCAGAAAAGTTTGCGTTAATATTCAAATCATTCTGGAAAATAGGAAATTACAACGAGCAAAATAGTTACATAGAGAAATTACGAGCAAAATAGTTACATAGAGAAATTACGAGCAAAATAGTTACATAGAGAAATTACAAAGAGCAAAATAGCTACATACAGAAATTACAAAGAGCAAAATAGCTACATACAGAAATTACAATGCGCAAGATAGCTACATACAGAAATTACAATGAGCAAAATAACTACATACAGAAATTACAACAAGCAAAATAACTACATACATGAATTACAATGAGCAAAATAGGTACATACAATGAGCAAAATAGGTACAAACATGAATTACAACGGCAAAATAGGTACAAACATGAATTACGAGCAAAATAGGTACAAACATGAATTACGAGCAAAATAGGTACATACATGAATTACAATGAGCAAAATAGGTACAAACATGAATTACAATGAGCAAAATAGGTACAAACATGAATTACAACGAGCAAAATAGCTACAATCAAGATTTGGTTCTGGAAGGAGTGAGTCACTTGCTCGGCAACAGCACGTTTCTGCCCTCTTCTTTTCTCGCCACCAATGTCACACCGCACAATCTGAACGTTAGCAACACAAAATACTTTTCAAAAAAATATGTTCATAACTCTTTTCTTTTTGCTATCTCCAGGGAAATTTTCCCAGCTTTTATATCCTCCTATCTAGAAAAGAAAAAGGAAGAGACAGGAAAAAAAATTAGCTTCTCCCATCATGCCCTTCCTTCCCAAGATGCCCTTCGTGTATATAAATGAGCTAGCCATCCTTTCCATCTTCTTTCCCAAAGAGGGATGCAGATTCACTCGGTACGTTTTTTTTTTGTTTTTTTTTCTAACCATATACCCCACAAGCCCCGCTGATCTTCGAGATCAATAAAACACTTCATAATCCTTCATCAAAGCAGTCCTCCTCCTCTCACGTTGATGCCTCTGGGGGGCAACTTCTTGGGGGTTGAAATTTTCAGGTTCACTACAAACATTTTCGCCCAGTTGCAAAGAACCACAATGTGGGGCTAAGTCGAATTGGGGTGCATCGTTAGCTTCTTGGTGGATCTCGACTTCCTCCTCTTCACTGCCATCACTGCGCACCAGCAGGGTTACATGACGCAGGTTTAGCATATGCCGGGGAATGCCATTCACCATCACGTTGTTCTTCGACTGCATTCCCGTTACGACCCCCCTCCCCCAGCGAGTGGTACATTTTGAATTGTGGGGCTTCACCCACACCTCCTCACCCACTTTAATGGTAGCTTCTTCAACCTCAATTCCTACGGTTTTGTTGCACAGATGCCGCCACTTATATGCGAAGATGGCTCTATGAGTCACAGTTGTCTCATCTTGTCTGGTTTTCCATAAGATGTATCAAAACACTGCCTCCATAGGTGAAATGTTGCTTTTTTCCGCAGCAGCCTTGATGGTGCAATGATTCCTCTCCACTATCCCATTGCAACTCGGACGATACACTGCCCTAAAAAATTGCCTTACTCCCCCACTTATCACACACCTCTTTAAAGGCTTCTGATCGGAAAGCGGGGCCATTGTCCATTAACAGCTCCTCAACCGGCCCTTTCTCCAAAAATATTTCTTCGATGACCCCTCCAATCACCATGCAGCTTCTGCCCTGATCTCTCTCCATATGGCAAACTTCCCCAGTCCACAGTCGACCATCGACAGATACAGCTTATGGTGATAATGGGTCACATCAATGGCCAATCACTTCCAGTCTTCCACAATGTGTAACTCTCCTATTTCGTGTCTGGACCGTCCGGGGTCTATCGATTGGCAATCCTGTACATTGCTCCACTCCCTGACCTCCTTCTCGGTGGTTTCCGGGTAAACCTCCCTTGCCAGGAATAATGTCCGTTCTCGACCAAAGTGGTGCATTTCATGTAACTTTTTAACTTCCTCTCTTGCACAGCATACTGAGGAAACCTCCTTTCCCTCTTGCAGCCAAGCCTTCTTTACCTGTGTCATCGAATCCGCCTTGTTCTTTTCTGATGGGACCAGCACTACAGATACCCTCAACTGGAATTTCACTATCAAATCTGTGAGTGCTCCAAGCCTGCACTTGATCAGCATTTCTGCAGCACCTCTGGTCCTAACTCTCTTATCGTCAGTCACTGCCGACCTGATCCATGAAACTACCGTTGCCGAATCGGATTTGATTTCAATTGTTTTCAATCCCCACTTCAGGCCAGATTGATTCCTTTCATAGCGGCCTCCAGTTCGGCTACGTTGATATGGGTAATAGTCATTTTTCTTTCTTAGCCACGCTGCATCTTCCACAGTTACACCTCCCATCTCTAATACGATGCCCAATGCCAGGCTGCTGGCATCGCACCAAATCACCCCTGCATCTCTGCCGCTGACATACCATTCCCCCTTTACCGGGTCTTCTTTCCTCACTCACGTGATGACTTCTTGTAGCATGTTCGTGACCTCCTTCGTCACACGGCTCTCCCAGCCATCAGTATCTGTTTGTCGTTTAATAAAGCTGCACGCTATCCTGAGCAAGCCGGCGATTGGATAGTGTCCCACCAGTCTCCTGCAGACCGAGACGAGTTCTCGTTTTGTCAGGTCAGTTCCGATTTCAAGTATTGTATTCCCTCATCTAAAGACAAGGCTTCCTTTGCCATCTCGGCATAGTTCCAACCCCAACGCTGCTCCTCCATCCAGGGACTCCGCCGGTTTTGCAGTCAACCCATACCTCGCAACATCGCCTCTCACTTTCTCCGCTGTCACCTCTGCTTCCTCCACGAGAATGTCGTCAATGTATGAACTGGTGGCCTTGTCCACTGTACAGTCTTTACTCAGCACCGTCTTCAGCACGGCAGTCAGAACTTTGGGGGCTGAGCTCAGCCCAAAGCCTAACCTCGTCAGGCAATACATTTTCCCCTTGTACCGGACCTTGATGTTGCCAGAGTTTTTCATCTACATGGATCTGGAGATAAGCCAATTTCAGGTCGACAATCTTAGTAGCCTGCTCCATCCTCCTCCGTTTCCTTATAATCTCTTCGCATACGTCAATCCATTTTAAAAAAATTTTTTTTTACTTCAGTAAGTTTTAAGATATCAAGGGGGTAATCCCTCCTGGAGCTAACACTTGATTCTATTATGATTTAAATTTATATCCGAGGGCTCTTTTAAGAATAGATACTGTTCCCTTTATGGCTGCTATCTGTATTTCATTACAGCTTGGTCTTCCAGGGATTGCTTCTAAGTATTTCTGAAGGTTCTTTTTTATTAAACCAGTTGCTCCTATCACAACCGGTATAATGTTTATTTCTTTCAGAGACCATGTCGTTTTTAGATCATTTTTTAGGTCCTGATATTTTATCTTTTCCCGTTCAGCTCTATTAAGGCCAAAATCATTTGGGACTGTGACATCGATAATGAGCGCAGTTCTTTCGGGCTTGTTCCATGTTCCATATTACAATATTTGGTTTGATAGCTTTGTCTTTTATGTATCTGCCCGCCTGTATGTCTTTGTCATAGAACACAATCACTTTTCCGCTTGATGTTATCGGTGGTGGTTCATGTTCCCAGATGTTCGTTGCTCTGTCAAGTTGCATACTTTGTTGTGACGGGCAGTGTAAAGGCCATCTGCTAATAAGATTGGACATGCAGACATTAGATGGCTTGGGCTCTCAATTGCTGAATGGCAAAACCGGCATTGGCCATTTGCTTGTAGGCCGGTCATTTTTTTTAATCAATTTGTGAGTAAGCCCTGATCTTGACTGGCTATAATGAGTCTTTCCTCATCAAATGGAAGTCTCCCACTCTTGAGCCATTGGAGTGAAGCATCTTTTTCTATATATTCCTGTTTAAGCTTCTCTAGGAACTTTCCTGCTCTTTTATGTTGTTCCCATCCTTGTTTTTTTGTGTCTATCTCGATTTCGGTGTATTTCTTTCTCTTTTTTCTTGCAATCTGTGTTGCTGGTTCATCATATATCTCGGCAGTATTTTCCAGTATGTCACCCACAAAGTTTTCAGCAAGCTTTGTGACTGAGGTTTGTTGGGGTAGGCGTTCATGGTGGTCCCTCACTATTTCTATTGACATATCTGTTGAGCTTTTAATATACTGCCCCATGCTTACTATGGTGGCTCGATATGAAGGTTTATTTCAGTGAGACCGAAGCCACCCTCTTTTCGTGATAAGTATATCCTGTCCATACATTGGTTTCGATATATTATTTTATGTAAGGTTAGGAGTTTCCTGGTCTTTGTATCTAACCTATTGATATTGTATTGAGGCCAGTCAATAATACCAAACCCATATGTGATGACAGGGATTTCAAGTTGATTTATGGCAGTTATTTTGTTTTTGGGGCTTAATTCAGATTTGAGGATCTTTTTAAGGCGTGATGTGCATTCTTGTTCCACCTTATGTCTCATTTTTTCATGCTCCACAGTAACATTCTCCTCTATACCAAGGTACTTATATGTGGCATCCTCTCCTAGGTCTTCAATCAAGCCATCATTGAACCGAATATTTTCAGATGTCGTCTTTTTTCCTTTTTTTATTGTGCATTTGGCACATTTGTTAAATCCAAACTCCATGTGAAAGTCTTTACATTTTCTATCAGAGAGACAAGCTGTTTTTCTGTCTCTGCATAGAGTTTGAGATCATCCATAAAAAGTAGATGATTTACTCTTTTACTTTTTTCTTTTTTCCTTCCTTTACTAAGATTGTACCCAGCATCACATTTTTTGAGGAGTTTGCTGAGTGGGTCAATAGTAAGGCAGAGCAGTGGTGACAGACTATCACCTTGAAATATACCTCGCTGGACACTGAGATTTGAAGTTTGTATTGTCCCTTCCATGTGGTGTAGTGCAATTGATGTTTGCCACATGGTCATTTGTTTTGTAAGGAATGTCCTTAGGTTCTCATGGACATTATATATCTCCAAACATTGCAGTATCCAGGAGTGAGGCACACTATTGAATGCCTTTTTATAGTCTATCCAAGACACTGACAGGTTCCTTTGATGCTTTTTGCAGTCCTTGACGATGGTTTTATTGAGGAGAAGTTGGTCCTTTGTACCAAGTTTATTCCTGGTACATCCCTTTTGTTCGTTTTCAAGGTATTTGCCATCGGTCAGGTGTTGATAGATTGCATCTGCAATCATTCCTGTAAGCCATTTGTATGTGGTTGGGAGGCAGCAGATAGGCCTGTATTTATTGGGCAAGTGAGTCTCTTGGCTCTTCAGTATCAAAGTCGTTTTGCCAAGAGTTAACCACTCTGCTGAATCTTCTTCGCCGCTGACAATATGAGTAAATGCCTGCGCATAATGTTCATGAAGTGCTGTGAGTTTTTTAAGCCAGAAATTTGGAATCTTGTCAATTCCTGTGCTTTTAAAGTTGCTAAAGTGGGTGATTTATTTTTCTTATATCATCTTTCGTGATTTTTAGTGGTGGCATATCTTGTTTGCCCTTGACAGACTCTTTAATTGTATGTATCCACTCCCCCTCTTGGTGTTGTTTGGGGTCCTCATACTGTGGCTTCCAGAATGACTCCACTTCTTCCTGTGATGGTGGCGAGTTAACCTTGATTTCTTCTTGAATTAAATTTCTGTATACCATCCTTGGGTTCTTGTCAAACAACCTATTCAATGACTTGGACTCCATTTTCTTTTGTTTATTTTTTATTTGTGCAGCTAAAGCTTTTATTTCAGCTTGGTTTTCTGCTACCTTAGCTCTTAGCTGCACTTGGTTATGAAGTGAATAGTCGGTTTTAAGTTTATTAATCTTTTTTAATTTTTCCCCTGGGCTGTCACATAACAGAAAGGCAGATATCTGGGATATTTGAGTTTTAAGATTTTCTGTTGCAGCCTACTTTTCCAGACTGTTTCTTTTGTTTTGGCCTTAAATTCTCCTTCTTTTTTCTCTTTATGGTGGGGCAAAAGTTTCCTCTGCATATACCATGCTGCCCCAAAAGTTGCATGGTTTATTTCAGTTAATTACACATTAGTTGGGATAATTTTTGTGAGAGCATCATTCACTTTCGTAACAAGGATCTTGAAGGGTTTGGTACAATTTATTTTCACCAGTCTGGGTCGATCTTCAACAGCCAGGCATCGTGCCATTTCTATTCCGTTAGCCAGTTCTTCTTCCAGCTCCATCTGGTTTGCATCCAGTGTCATGTTTACAGGTGGGGCATTGCGGTATTGTTTTTGCCCATATTTTAGTTGAGATATTTTCGGGGGTGAGCCTTGAGGAGAGTTACTGTTTATTGGGTGTTGCCCTTGATAATGTGTCTCCTCTGTCAATGTTAAGTCTGGGACCATGTCAGGTAGTTGAGGTGAATTGGTTCTGGTGTAATGTCACTGGGGAAAGGGATGGGGTTGCTTATTGGGCAGATGTCATCTTCAATCATTAAGCGAATATCTCTAATCATACTGGAAATCTGCTCTGTAGAGAAAGCATTGTTCTTCATGAAGTTAAACTTCTGGCATGTGAGTTTTTCTCTTGCGATGCCTTTTTTATTTGGACAATGATACTTGAAGATTTTTTGCCATTCTTGACATCTTTCTTTGAGTTTTGAGTGCTTAATTTTTGCATACTCCATCGCCCATATAAGCGTCCATTTATCCTCCCTGCTCCATTTAGTTTGCATAAACTCAGTTGTATCTCTTTGGCTAAAGTCCTCCTCTGCCTCAGCAAGAGCCCTTAGCTCAATTGCATCTCTTACCTCTTTGGTGAGTGGCAGGCTACATGTCTGTTTAATTCTCTGAAATCCAGTACCAGTTTAACTTTGTTCTTGGTGGGTTGAACAACTGCCAGTAATGGTAGGACTCCTTTTTCTTCTTCTGTCCACGGTTTCAGAATTCCCTTCTCTATCCACCTCTCCACTTCCTCCTCGAATCCTTTCTTATTTCTCCTCGCAGTGTTTTCTCGTAGCAGCTTACTTTGTTTTGTAGTTCCGGAGGCTCGGAGATCCATTTCCATTCCACCGTCCACTTCTCACCATCAAATCCTCGTCCTCGATGCAGCAAGTCTCTGGTTTTTGCATTCTGATGTTTCTATCACCTTTCACTCCTGCCATTCCTACTGCGCCGAGGCATCCGAAAGTTACTTGGCCCCCTCTCAACGTAGCGCCCCCCAGTTGGTTGATCGCACTTACACCTAAAACCACATCAACATCACCAACTAGACGATCCAACACCAGGGCTCGCAGTACAATAGGCACACCTTGCACCAGTACTTCCACTGTTGTCTCTCCTAAGCATTTCACCTCCCTGCCATCCACGGTCTTAATACTCCTGGCTCCGCTCCATGATCTAGCAACATTCTTCACTACCAATGTTGTGGTGCAGCCTGTGTCAACAAGGGCCATGGCTCTCTTCCCATTGACTACTACCGGTAACTGAGACAACGTTTCGTTGTGCGCCATTTCCACATAAAAGGGGGAACCACTGGCGCAATGGCTCCTCTTCACTCATTCCCTGGTCCCGTGAAGTGACGCAATAGCAGCTAATGTGCCCCACTTGTCCACATCGGTAGCAGGTGACCCCCAGTCTCGGCTCTTTGCAATCCTTGAGCAGGTGAGGACCCTGGCACCAGAAGCACTTGATGGCAGGTCTCCCCTCCTGTCTCCTCGCTGCCAGTCTCTCGTCATCCAAGTGGGGCCTCGTGCACTTATTTCCACTCACAACTGCAACCACAATTGGGCTCTTGACATTCTTGACTAGGACTCTGGCGTGGACCAAGAGATCGTCCCATCGTATTGATCTCAGTGATTCTCTGCATGTTCGCGGAGATTTCTTCTGGGAAGCCGTTCACTAGGTATAGCTTTACCCTCATCTCCAGGTTCCTCCCCATGTAACCAACCAATCCTGCCAGTATCCTGATCTCTGCAACAAAGACGTCAACAGACTCGCCATCCACCTCAAGCTTGCCGAGTGCTTCAAATGGACTATCTTCATCGCGCATCTGCTGATAAATAGTGAGGGCTTCCCCCTCCAAGTAGAGCGGCAGCAGGGTGACCACGTCTTCGATTTTTTGCAACTTCATCACCATCTTTAATTTTTCCAGCCATTTAATTAGGTCACCCTCCCCAGTGAAGGGTCGCAACATCTGAGTGTTCAGTCTCCAGTCAGCCATGTTAACCTGTTTGACACGCCGAAATAGCTTCTAAATGTTACAATCAAGATTCGGTTTTGAAAGGAGTGAGACACTCGCTTGACAACAGCACGTTTCTGTCCTCTTCTTTTCCAATTGACCACACCTGGCCTCTTGCCACCAATGTCACACCGCACAATCTGAATGTTAGCAACACGAAATAATTTTTAAGAGAAGTTCACAAATCTTTTCTTTTTGCTTCTCCAGGGAATTTTTCCCAGCTCTAATATCCTCCTATCTAGAAAAAAAAGGAAGAGACAGGAAAAAAAATTAGCTTCTCCCATCATGCCCTGCCTTCCCAAGATACCCTTCGTGTATATAAATCAGCTAGCCATCCTTTCCTTCTTCTTTCACAAAGTGGAATGCAGATACACTCAGTACATTTTTTTTAGCTATATGGAGAAATTGCAACGAGCAAGGTATCTCCACAGAGAAATTGCAACGAGCAAGGTATCTCCACAGAGAAATTGCAACGAGCAAGGTATCTCCACAGAGAAATTGCAACGAGCAAGGTATCTCCACAGAGAAATTGCAACGAGCAAGGTATCTCCACAGAGAAATTGCAACGAGCAAGGTATCTCCACAGAGAAATTGCAACGAGCAAGGTATCTCCACAGAGAAATTGCAACGAGCAAGGTATCTCCACAGAGAAATTGCAACGAGCAAGGTATCTCCACAGAGAAATTGCAACGAGCAAGGTATCTCCACAGAGAAATTGCAACGAGCAAGGTATCTCCACAGAGAAATTGCAACGAGCAAGGTATCTCCACAGAGAAATTGCAACGAGCAAGGTATCTCCACAGAGAAATTGCAACGAGCAAGATATCTGCAGAGAGAAATTGCAACAAACAAAATAGCTGCACAGTGCTGTTTTTACTGTAGTGAAATTATTGAGACAATCACAGGGACACATCATTACATCTTTTAAATTCAACAAAAATGACAAACCGAAACAACATCAGAGATTGGAAGAACAGGATCACCTTATTCATGCAAAGATTAGTAAAGATGATCACGTGGAGGAATGAAAACAATAGGATCGGTGTAATTATGAATGGGATTGTGCAGTATGGGTTTTCATTAGTTGATTAGCCAAGATGGCCAACCGATGCTGATGTCAGATGGTAATTTAAAATTGCAAAATGCAGGCATAAGGGAACGAAATGCATTTTAATAGTTTTTAACACCAAAAAAAAAGCAAATTGTTTTTTGTGTCTACTCTTTTTCAGACAATTTTTTACCGAAATCTTTTGTGTTTAACGATAATTTAGAAAACAAAACGGCAAACGAAAGGACGTTGTAACTACATGTTTTTATTAAATAGATTCATCATGAGATTTGTTCATTTGTATAATCTATATAATTATAAAGTTCAAATGACCTTATAACAGGTGTTGTAACCCCACATCCAGTTTACGACTTCCGATTATGCATGCGTACATAAGCATAAACCCATAACAGCGTAAACAAATAAACACAAATGTCTACTTTTTCAGAATTTAACCTACGCACTGAAATATTAACGTTATTATTTAGTAATTATTATTTAACATGGGAGGGGTGGGGATGTTTTGCAACTATTCTGTATTACAACTATACTGTCGCAATTTTCTTACAAATAAATCTACTTTAACCCGTTGATAACCATAAGAGCATTTTACAACAGCGATTTACCCATCTTTTTTTTTTTTTCAAATTTATTCTCCATTTTTTAATGCAACGTTCTTAAAAACATTCGTGCATATTCTTCTACACTACCAACATAAATAAATAACCCTGAATATGTTTTTTTTAATTTGTGTTACAAATAAATAATAAACACGACAATAAAACATATTGTTTTACTGTGTACGTTTTCAGCATCCCAATTGTTTTTTTTTGTTTTTTTGTGTTTAAATTATCCAAATAAACAATTGTTACTACTTTCTGCTTTATTTATTTTTTTTTACATTGTTCATTTCCGCATTGTCTTAATTAGTTTTATTGACCCTATCATCTATATATATGAATTCATATTCCTGTCTGTCTGTTCACATTTTGATTAATATATACAAAAGATCCGTTAGTTTAATAATTCATTTATTTCTATATATAATATGATTCTTTAAAAACTATACGATTAAGAGGTCATCTGATATGTTTATTATATTAAGGAAAATGAATTGTACTAAATAGCTGTATGTTAGTTTAAGGTTTTAGCAAGAGAGTTGTTTTAAGTGTTCTATTTAAGAGTGTTATTTCATACACTCTAAATAAGTTATATTGATAATATATTTAATTACATTTATTTGGAATTATTACTTCTAACATTGATTTTTTTATAAAACGAGGAGTTATTTCCCCTGATGATTTTTTTTTTTTTTTTTTATACGTTCCGAAATTCGAAAGATAAAAAACAAACTCTTCCCAAATAAATTAATTTGGTAATTGAAAGACGTTTCTAGCATGAAAAAATAATTTTGTGTACACAGAAAGATGTTTTGCTTTATTTTTAAATATTCGATACTCTTTCATAATTTGACCCAGATTCTTGGGAATTCCTGTCAAGAATCGGTTTAAGCTGAGCATTCTAACAGACGTTTTAAAAACAAACAAACCGGAAAAAAATACAGATGTAAATAATAAAAAAAATAACAAAAACCTACCTTTTAAACGACTGAAAATATTTTTATTTATTTTATATATATATATATATATATATATATATATATATATATATATTTTTTTTTAATTTATTTTTTTTTTTTTTGCAAAATATTTATCAACAAAAAGTTTGTTTCTTTTTCCTTCAAGAAAGGATGAAAGTTTTACTTTTTTTTTTCACCGTAAATTCTTAGGTGTAAGTACAAGATTTTTTTTTTTTTTTTTTCAAGACTTTTGTTCAGTCAACTTTGGAGGGGTGGGGGGGTTCTACAGAAATTTTATATACATATATATTTTTTTTAAGAAAATACCTAAAAATATGTTTACGAAAATTGTAAATGGTTAGATGAAAGTACAGGAAAAAATTTTTTTTTTTTTTTTTTTTTTGGGGTTTTTTTTTTTTTTTTTCAAGAAAACTTAATATTTTTATTTTATTTTTATTTTTTATGGCTGTTCATTGCCGATGGAAGAACTTTCTTGAGATAAAGATATTTCCTTAGGAATCTTTTACTTCGGTCGACTGTTGAACGGCCATCAACAGCAAAGAGGGAGGAGATGAAGTAAAGGAAATGCGTAAGTGTGCTCCGATATAATACCGCATTCCCTTCACATATTTTTAAGGGTAGCCATTTCGGACGCACATAAATAAATGATTTTTACTATTGTTAGAATCTAACCTGGTGAAGAGGATATCACGTACTTCTTTTTTTGGGGTGATTACATTTACATGTTTTTATGTTATTTTATTTTTTAAATTTTTGTTTGTGTGGGGGGTATCGACATTACCCACGATGAAAATGATTAATATCCTTAGTATAGTAGGTGTATTCAAAACGGAACTTTATGCCAACCTGGGCAACGCCAGGTACCCATGCTAGTTAACATATAAATTAAATATTTGACCCAATGGGTCATGAATGTTTGTTTGAAATAAATGGAAAAAGTAACATTTTATTTTCATTTTCTATTTAAAAAGCTATTCTTAATATGGGTTTTTTTAACTATTCTGTACTTTCAACTAACAATTTCATTTAAAAAAGATATATAAAAATTTGAATTTAATTATAATAAGTATTATAGCATCTGTTCAGTGCACATTTACCTATAAGTATGGCAAACCACTTATAATTCAATGGCTGTAAGTTTTTTTGGGTTTTTTTTTTTTTTTTCAAAAATAAACAATTATAAACAGAATGACTCATAGAAATCTATCTATATTCTTTTTTCATTTTAATATACTTTCATAGAAATGTTTCTGTTATGTAAAAAAAAAAAAATGTTCTTTACGTCACAAGTGTCACGCTCATACATGAATTCCATAACTAATATAACATACTGACCCAGTGGGTCACGGGTAGTCTAGTTTAAATTAAAAATTTTATAGAAATATTATTTTAATTATTTTTAATTTTTACTTGTTTTTAAGAATAACATTTAGTTTTAAAAACTTCCTTTTATTTTTAACTTCAGAAATAAGATGAGAAAAAAAACTTTTTGTGTCTTCTCTTTTTCAGACAAATTTTTTACCAAAATCTTTTGCGTTTAATGAGAATTTGAATAAAAGAAAACAAATCAGCAAAATTTTGGAGAAATATTATTTTTAATTTTTAGTTTTTTTAAGACGAACATTTATTTTTTTTTTTTAAGTAGTTGCAACTTCCTTTTCTATTAAAAAAAAATGTTTGAAAGAGAAGGCACAAAAAAAGTCAGCATTATTTGTTTATTAGTTTTAATATTTTTTGCATCAAAAACTATTAATCCTATATCCAAATTTTGCAATAAAAACATGGAGTCACAACTTGCTTTTCATTTGCTGTTTTCTTTCTTTTATTCAAATTTTTGTTAAATGCAAAAGATTTCAGAAAAATTGTCTGACAAAAAAGAAGACACAAAAAAAAGGCGGATTCATTTCTTTTTTATGCAGCTTTTGCATCAACAACTATTGAAATGCATTTCGTTCTACCATCCACATATCACAATTTTAAATTACGACTTGATGTCATCATCAGTCGGCCATGTTGGCTATTCAACTTACGAAAGCCCATGTAGCCTGGGATTTTATGAAAGACACTTTCAAGCACAACCGGCTCAATGACATCATGGCAATTATTTGTTAACTTTCCGGGTGGCTAGAATGTGTATGTGATTTTATGAGATAGACTTGCCAGCCCAACATCAAAGTTGCATACGCTAAAGGCAAAAACAAGCAAATTTCACCTGCTTATTACACAAAAGTAAAATTATTGACCATAGTCGAAGGCAACTCAGTCTTCTTTTTCCATTATTTACTACACAAAGGTGTAGGGGAAAGTGCCGCTCCTTTCCCAGGATTACTCCACTTACCCTTGATCCTCATCTTATGATGTTGTGTGTTTAGTAAGGGACACACAGTACCATTTTTTAAAGTATTTTGTACGACTGTACCAAGGATTGAATTCTGTTCTCCCGGTCCGTTATAGTAAATTATAGTAATGCCTGCCATCAGTAATTGGTTGGCAAAAAAACTCATTTATGGAGCTGGTGACACAGATTAGTTGACTGTCTAAACTATTTGCTTATGTCTAAGAGTCCATCGTTTGTCGGTTGAGTTTGTTTTGAGAAAAACAGTATACCACTTTCACTGCAAAGGCAGTATGTAAAGCCATGAAATTTTGCTGAGTAACATCATTCGTTGCTATCAGAATCAGTGGATAAGAATTCTTGAGTTAGATGATGTAAAACAGTTGAAGTAGCAGGGTCAGTTCTCAGGAGAAAGCCAAGAAAAGAAGGAAGTCATCATCATATTGTATGAATCCAATGATTCTGTTGTTGGCATTGGTTTCGCTAATATTTTTTTCTGGTCAGAATTCTTTCTAGAAAGACGTTGGATACTTACAGGAGGGGCCATGTCACAGTTGTCAGCATCTTAAGTAAAAGTGACTTTTGTGGAATGAATTGGATTCGAACTTGGGACACCTAGGTCGTCAGTCTGTGTTGTTAACCACTTGACCACCATCACCTTCCATGGGAGACAGTGATAAGGATGGGCTTAAAAGATAGATTTATAAAGACCTGGCCAGAGATAAGTTAATTTAGGATCAATTTCTAAAAGTTGCCAGTATATAAAACTAATGTTTAACTGATTATTATTATTTACTCACTAGGAGTAGTCATACAGGCCATCATCAAAGATTTCTCTTTGAGAACAACTTGTGGTGTTCTAATTTTCTCTGGAATTTGGGTGACAGTAAGCCTCCCCAAGATCCCAGACCTCCTTGTACTCATCCAGTGGAAGTCTGGCTAGTGCTTTCTCTCCTCGGTCTTTCCATCCTCCTTGACTCTCCTTACTTATTTAGTGTGGCATTAGTTTATTGTGACACCCAGCCACATACACACACACACACACACACAATTATTATTATTATGATTATTATTATGATGATGATAAATTTCTTTACATGAAAAAAAAAAAAAATTATTTTTCATTTTGTTTTTCAGAATTTCTCTAACAACAATGGATTCTTTGGATCAATGATAAAAACTGAAGCTGATGGCACGGTCATTTGGTCGAATCCACTCAATTCGTAACCATCTGATAATATCTGCTATATTTAAAAAAAAAAAAAAAAAAAAAAGAAAAACTGGAATCAACTTTTTATTTCTGTCCAACAGAAAAGAAAAAATTGGCATCGAAAAAAATTTGCATTTCTGTTAATTTGCTTTATTATCTACAGTTGTTACATTTTTGTTTTCTACATCGAACCAATTTGAGGCACTGACATTCAGTACAAAAGGCTTTCATGTTTTTATATCTGTTGAGCAAAACAATAAATCTTTTTTATATGAAAGATGACGATTTTATTACGTTTTTTTATTTTTTAGATGTATTTAGGATTGTGGAGTTGGCAGACCAACTGCTTGTAGGTTAATTAATAACTTTTATTAGTTAATTATGAAGTAAATAAAGAAAACATGCCTTTCTTCCTTAAATGACTTCATACTGGAAGTTATATTGATGACAAGTTGACAAAATAAAAATTAAATTTTCTGTCTCAGAAAATATGCAGGTTTCCCAGATTTAGTAGCTCTCAACACACTTGATAAGGTGTAACATAATTTGGGAATGTATCGAGACTCGTACAACTTGCATCTTTGGTATTTTCCTTTTGGTACTACTTACATTTAATTCTACTAAACTAATACTTCGACTGAGAATCCATCACTAAAGGTTATTTTTTCTGCCACATCCAATTTTCCGAAATTAATAAATTTCTTCATATCATAACACATGTGACACATAGAACCAGAGTCCACAATCCAGTCTGTAATTTTATTCTTAGATAATGTGAGAAAAGTCTGAGAAGCTTGAATTATCCTACATTTTCTTAGTGAAGTACGCTTCTTTTTTTTTTCTTTTCGGATAATTCCACTTGAAATTCTCAGTATCTTCAGTCAACAATCATACTTAGTGCATCTGGTTTTTCCACAGTGATAACACTTTGATCTCCTTCTGCTGATGTGGTGTTATGATGTTATGGCTTTCAATTTTGCATTTTATTTTCTATTTCTTTAATTTTGGATTCTTCACATAATAGTCACTCAGTTTCTAAGATCCACTTAGAAACCTCTTGATTAGCTTTGAGAGCTGTCACCAACATGTTGTAGGAATCTGGAAGTGTAGCTAGGAGATGCACAACTCTGTCCTCTTCGTTTGTTAAGTCACCAACTCATCAAATACCTCGACCATCATTTTGATGTGTTCATATCTAGGCCCATAACCATTTTATGTTCATTAATAATCTTTGTTAGTTAATTATGAAGTAAATAGAGAAAATGTACTTTTTTTCCTTAAATGACTTCACACTGAAAGTTATATTGATGACAAGTTGACAAAAGAAAACAAATTAATTAACACTTAATATTTTCTTAGCCTTTATGCACAGTTGATGTAGAGAGAAACGACTTATTTATCCACATGTTTACAAAACGAAGAGGAAAAAACATCACATAGACGCATTTTTATATATACAGTCAAAGAGCAGATAACTATAAGTTACCCAATGTCCAAAGCACACGTCATAACTAAACAAACGAGGGGAAGCAACTCCAAATTACCTGAAAATAAGCACAAATTTGGAACTGTCGAAGGGAGACAACTTTTCAAGCATTAAAACTCAGCAATAGTGATAAATTTCCAATACTGCTCTACTCCAATTGTCAAAATTTACAAAGTTTAAAAGGTCTGACTCTTGACTCTCAAAAATTTGCAAATGTCCGACTCCTGTCTCTCAAAATTTTGAAAGGTCTAGATCTTTTGATTCTCAGATTTTTGAAAGGTCCAGTTTTCCTGTCTCTGAAAATTTTGAAACGTCCGGCTCCCCAACTCTAAAGGTCTGACTTTCATCTCTCAAAATGCTTAAAGGTCCAGCTCTCCTGACTATCAAAATTTTGAAAATCTGACTCCTATTTCACAAA
This sequence comes from Euprymna scolopes, assembly GCF_053919585.1. Classification (NCBI taxonomy): domain Eukaryota; kingdom Metazoa; phylum Mollusca; class Cephalopoda; order Sepiida; family Sepiolidae; genus Euprymna; species Euprymna scolopes. Next base: position 25,579,090 of record NC_136501.1, read on the forward strand.
ATTTTGAAAGCTTTAACTCTCATCACTCAAAATTTTTAAAGGTTCTACTTCCTCAACTCCCAAAATTTTTAAAGGTCCGACTCCTGTCTCTCAAAATGCTGAAAAGTCAAACTTTGGTCCCTTCTTTTACTCATAATAATTTAAATATAATAAGATGTTTTTATTTTGAAGAGAAATGTTATGAATTAAATTTTTGTTCTCACTTTTTTTTTTTATGAACAAAATCTAAATAAATTTTTAAAAAACACACAAAAAATGATGGACATTGTTTGAAAATGTCCACCACTTAATGATGAGGAGGATTTTGATATTTTTGTTTGGAAGAGAAGAGTCGATCAGGCATGTGTATACAGTGTGATAATGTTGAAATAAAACTTGGTCAATTTAGGTTGAGGACATGCGTTGCACGGAGAGAAATGATACGAGAATGATATGATGAAGTCTTAAAGATAAGCTTAGTTTTGATGATCTCAAAGGAAGATTAAATCCAGGCAGTATGTAGGTGATAAAAACGAAGACGGATAAATAAACACTTGACGATAGATTAACTTGGAAATCCATTTCCTAAAGCCGTCCGACATATTCCAGCATATAAAATGGATGTTAAACCGAATATGATGATGATTTGGGGATGTTTTCAGCATGTATCAGTTATTTATTTATTTATTGCTAATTTTCTGTGATTCTTAAGGCAATGAATTTGCTCTGACTCTGAATTCAATTCTTCAGCTTTGGATGCATCCACACATCTCTAGAAGAGACTCTATTCATAAGTAGATAGTCTTGAAATAACATCTTAAGAATATCCATTCTTATAATTCTGTAGAGAATATTAAAAGTAAGCCATGACAGTTAATTCCCTTTGCCTATAAACTTATAGCCAAGTGTTTTATACCAAGTTGAAAGATGTAAGTTGTAAGATTAAAGTTGATACTGGTTTCCAAGTAATATAATATACTATTGAATTATATTTGACGCAGACTGCCTGAATGATAAAATAATTTGGTGTTTCTTCATTATTAGAGCAAAATTTGAAAATCGTAACATTGAATTTCAGGTATTGACCACATCCTGTCTGCTCATCCTTCGGCTAACATTCACATTTGCGGTGACTTCAATGTCCATAATGTGGAATGGCTGACCCACTCAAATAAAACCGATAACGAGGGGAGGTTTTGTCATGATTTTGCCATTGCCTATGAACTCACTCAGATTGTTCACGAACGCACCCGTGTGCCCGATACACCCGGTCAATATGCAAGCCTTCTAGACCTTTCCCTCACAACTTCCCCTGAGCTGTGTTCGTGTTCTGTTCTATCTCCTCTGGGATCCTCTGACCACTCAGTTGTATCAGTTAAGATAAAAATGAAATGTAATAAGTCTTCCGACGTACCTCTCCACCGTACTGTATATTGATACTCTATGGCTGACTGGGATGGCTTCTGTACATTCATATCTGACCTATCTCTGCATTCCATGTTTAAAAAGAATGGTTAATTGTAGGCATAGACCGATTCACACCATCCAAAAAATTCCAACAAAAACCTAACAGCCAGCCATGGTTCTCCTCTGAATGTGCTGCTGCCATCAATATGCCCTGTATTTAAGAATTCAGGTGAAAAGTCATCTCCCTCTCAGTACAGACCAATAAGTCTCCTGTGTGTCATGAGTAAGTTGTTGGAATCCATATTAAATAAAGAAGTAGTCAACCACCTCAACAGAAACAACCTTCTTAGTGACATGGTTTCTGCTCTGCAAGATCTACAGCAGATGTGCTAATGGTTATATCACATAGGATTAGTGAATCTCTTGACAAAGGTTTCCTTTCCAGGGCAATTGCTCTTGACATATCAAAGGCCTTCGATAAGGTATGGCATAAGGGCCTACTTCACAAGATTTCTAGCTACGGTATTACTGGAAATGTTTTCTCAATCATTAAATCATTTCTCTCTGATTGGTTCATAAGAGTAGTGGTTGATGGGCAGAAATCAGAGGCCCACAGTATTAATACTGGAGTCCCTCAGGGGTCCATCCTGGGCCCAACTCTCTTCCTAATCTACATCAATGATCTTCCAAATCACATCCTTAGATCATTCGTAGATATTTATACTGATAACACTACCATCTATAGCAGTACATCAAAGACCGTTAATGACCAAGTTCTCTCTGATTCTCTCTCCTCTGATCTTCAGCTTGTGGTACAAGGGGGAAAGAAGTTGCTGGTTACTTTTAATGCATCTAAAACCAAACTTCTGTCTTCACATCATCAACATTCTGATCCCCATCTGGCATCAATTGAAATGAATGACTCTCATCTTGAGGAGGCTCCATCTTTTGAGAAGCTCCTGGGCTTGGCCATTACTCCTTATCTGAAATGGTACATCAAATCTGTTGCCAAGGACGCTGGGAAAATGGTGGGATCTTTCTATCAATTCAGTAGATATCTCACTGCTGATGCAATTCTCTATCTATATAAGAGCCAGGTACGTCCGAGGATGGAGTACTATTGCCACATCTGGGCAGGAGCTGCTAGAAAGGACTTCTCTGGCCTTGACAGTGTTCAAAACAGACTTTATAGCCTAGTGAGGGAATCCCTTTTCTCTTCATTGCAACCTCTTTCTTACAGAAGAAACGTTGCGAGCGTGTCTCTGCTTTATTGTTATTTTCATGGCAAGTGCTCGTCTGAGCTCCAATCTATGGTCCCCCACTCGTCAAACTTTCACAAGAAACACTCGTCTAGCTGAAAATACTATCAATAATTTTCCCCACTCTTTATCTGTGCCTAAACCTAATCGTAGATTCCATGAACAAAGTTTCTTTTTTAGAACTACACACCTGTGGAACTCTCTTCCATTTGCCTGCTTTCGGCTGACTATAATATGGTCGTCTTCAAGTCCAATGTAAACAAGTTCTTGATGAGCCATTCCCCTTAAGTAATCCAATTTACCAAATTTCCACTACTAACAATTATTACGACATTGTCCCATTGACTATAGTACACCCATTAACACTTATCCTGGAGTGGCCTCTGGGCTTTGATAAGTGGTGACTCCTTTGTAAAAAAAAAAAGATAAATAAATAAATAAAAAAAAATAATAAACTTTTCTATTAAGGCAATTTATATTTTTTCCTACTTTTTGGGGAGCTGGTTACCTCCCAAACATTAAAAGTGACCTTTTGTCACATTTTGCACTTGTAGCGAAGCAAATAAATACCAAAAGAAAACAGTTCAATGTAAGTGCATCGAAAAACTCAACTTTATATAGATAAGAAAATCAAATTTTATAGCAAAGCGACAATCTCATGACGTCATCTTAAAACCAGTCTGAAGGAACAAGGGAGATAACTTTAAATAATTAAATCTTTTCTGAGATTTAAAAAAAAACATTCTTAACAAGAGAGCATTGGAAAAAAACTTACTTAAAAATGATTTGCTTTATAAAAGTAAAATTATTTGATCAATTTATACTTCTGAATCTGATTGAGCAAGGATTCCTCCACTTCTACTTTAAGATTGGAGCCACTTATCCTGCCTTGATAAAGTTCAAAATTGGCTTCAAAATCTAATTAGTGATGCCATTTTTCCCCTTGCAACCTCTTTCCTACAGAAGAGACGTTGCAAACTTTATCGTTATTTTCATAGCAATGTGCTTGTCTCAGCTTCAATCTGTGGTCCCCTTTTGCTAAATTTTTGCTAAAACACTCGTCTAACTACAACAGCCATCCAGCCATCGTCAGTTTCCCTCACTCTCTATCTGTGCCTAAATGCAAATTTCATGAACAAATCTTCTTTCCTAGAACTGCCCACCTGTGGAACTCTGTTCTGCTGGCCTGCTTTCCAACTGACTACAATGTGGTCATCTTCAAATTTAATATAAACAAATTCTTGTTGATCTGCCTCCCTCTAAATAATGCATTTCCACCCCATTTTCACAACTAACTCTTAATACGCTGTTGTATCAGTGACTATTGTACACTCTTTAACCCTTAGCCTTGAGTGGCCTTCGGGCCTTGATAAGTGGTGACACCCATGTAAATAAAAAAAATTTTTTAAATCTGTAGAAATACTACCAATTCTGAGGAAACTTAAATTGATTGAAATCATGATTTACAAAAAGCTAAATAGTTATCATCTCTCAGTACCTATTCAGTATTACTGACCTACTGCGGGCCCGACGCCTTCGATGGTTCGGCCATGCCTCTCGCTGTGATGCAGGGGTCTTTATCCACGAGGCTATCTCCCCACGTCCTCTACCTGGCTGGAAAAAACGTGTCGGTGGCCAGCTAAGAACGTGGCTCGGGACTATCAAAGCCGACGCTGAACTTATTTCGGGCCCGCTCATCTATGGCCTGTCTCGTTGGAGACGTGACTGGCTGTTGCTCACTCGGGATCTTGCCTCCGATCGCCGGGCTTGGGCCGCAGCGGTACGAGATGTGCATCTTCATGAAGCCGACTCAACTCCTCCAGGGTGAATGTCGTTTCAAGTACAAGTAAGTACCTATACGCACGCACGCACGCAGAGCAATATTCTAGATTTCGCTCATGCCTACACCCAGCTTTTCTTTTCATCCCTGGTTACTTCACTAATTGATCTCATCATGGAGCGACATCATATACGTCCCCGCCCCCAACTCCCTCACCTCTTTTTTCTTTCTTCCCGTCTAGAATTTAGCCCCATTTAGAGATTGACTTGTTTGTTTTCAGCCCCCATTAACTGGAAAATAGTGGGCGGTCTACCATCTAGAAAGGGTTGGGAAGGCCTTGCTAACACTTTTTTGTTGGTCTTTTGGACTTTTACCCCACGCCAATGAAATCTTATCTCTAATGAAACAACTTTTATAAAATACTATTTTTTACATACATCATATACAGTGTAACACGGATATAAGAGACCCTGATATAAGAGAAACTCGGATATAAGAAAGATTTTCTATTGTCACAAATTATAGCCTGTGGTAATGTATATAAATTAGACCGAACCCAGATATAAGAGACTCTCTCTCTCTCTCTCTCTCTCTCTCTCTCTCTCTCTCTCTCTCTCTCTCTCTCTCTCTCATATCCGGGTTACACTGTATATATTTTTTATTAAAAAAAAAAAAACAATTTGATTTAGGAATCTTAAGTATGACAACCCTAGTTTGTTTGTGATATTATGGTGAATGAGAACCCTAACTACGATCAGCATAGACCAGTCATTCCCAACGTGGGGCACATGCCCCACCGGTGAGGCATGGCAATATTTTGGTGGGGCATGGGCAGGACGTGCACCCTTGGGCTTACTATACCGAAGACTATAGGGCAATTTGAGAATGAGTTATTTTTTTCATTATTATTATTACTACTATTATTATTATTATAATATTAACAGTGAATTGTTTCATAGTGAATCTTTGTATTAAGGGGAGCATCCAGCCGTGTATGTGTGTGTACGATATATATATATATATATATATATATATATATGTATGCAAGTAGTAGTAGTTCTGCTACTACTACTACTACTACTACTGCTGCTACTAATATCACAAAGGGGAGGCATCAGGATTTTAGAAATGCCTAGGTGGGGCATGGCCCAAAATAGGTTGGGAACCACCGGCATAGACCAATCAAAAGTACAGAGACAAGGATGACCATAGACACCACTCCTCACTTTTTTGATTGGCCTTGTACCTAATTTCGTTTTGTGAACTTTTCATTTGCTAAATAAAATGTATAAATCAAGAGGTCACATCTATACCTTACACCGAATCTTGTTATCCAACTTGGTATCATCTATGCTATAAACGTAAACATGCACCCTGATGCATGTTTAGTAATAATACATGCGACCAATAAAAATATGTTGTGCCTGTCAAGAATTCGCCACATATTAAAAAACAAAAATAAAGAAAAATCTGCATGATGTGACATAAAAAAAAATCGTACCCCCCCCCAATCACATAAATTGATCAAGTAGTTTTATTTTTACATAAGAAAATCAAATCTTGTCGTTAAGCAAACAGCGACAATATTTCGACAGAATCTTGAACTTTAAATAATTCAAACTTGCAAGATTTTATAAAGCCATTCTTAATATAGGGGCGTTCAAAAAAAAAAAGAAACTCAAATTCACTTAAAAATGATTTTTTTTTTATAAAAATAAAACGACTTGATCAGTTTACATGATGTTTGGAATACAATATTTTAATTCCGCCACATACAGATTTTCTTTTCTTTTTTTTTTGTATTTTTAATATAGGGTAAATTCTGGAGCAGCACCAATTATTTTGCCCGGAGAGAAGATAATCAGAACTGAGTTTTTCACTTTGCAAACAACTTACGTCTTGAAAGAATGCTGCATGCTGAAAAAATTCAATAGGATTTAATTTATTCCCAGCTTATTCGAGGATTTTTATGATCAGAGAAGGACCAATCGAAGAAACATACCTGGTCCATTCCTAATCTTTGACGGATCATTGGGAAAGCTACAAAGAAGATTCATCCCAATGAATCAACAAATCATGGGTTGTCTTTCTAGCAACTTTATTACCAATGTTCCCCATTGGCAAGCTGCAATGTTGGTCCAAGACTAACGCATTCTGATCCCTTTTACTAGGAGCCATCACTGTCCATGGATCGTCTTTCTCCTTCTACTGTGTCTGCTCTCTCCTACTCCCAATCTCTAACTAATCAAATCATACATATTTAATTTATTCCCATGCATATATAATTTATTCTATAGGACTTAATTTATTCCCATTTTATTCCAGGATTTTTATGTTCATAGATTCGCAGGTGATGAAATTCAAGTTCTTGATGAGCCGTTCCATATAAGTTATCAAATTTACCAAATTTTCATTACTAATGATTACTATATTGACCAATTTCTACTGTACACTCTTTAACCCTTATCCTTGAGTGGCCTCTGGGCCTTGATAATGTGATGATGCCTTTGTAAAAAAAAAAAAAAAAAAAAAAAAAAAACTTAATGGGTGATCAATCCTACTGACAAGTGATGTTTATATAATTTAGATGAATGGGAGAATCAAGTAATGATTTGAGCTTAGCTCGACTGGCGGTTGCTTTTTGGTTTGTTGAAAGGCGATTCAGTTGATCTTGTAAACAGGTCTTTCATCAGTCAATAAAGCAATGAGTATTTTGACTTCATCAAATAAAATATTGTTACTTCTATGAACATGCATTTGTGTATGTTCACTTCAATAGCCTTCAATGTTTGTTCAGGTCATTGTTTGGAGTTTGGTCGCTTGATATATCCACACGCATCCAAGCAGCGTAACATTAATGCAGAAGTGTTTTCAGGGGTCGATCCTTGGACCACTGTTATTCCTGATTTTCATAAACGACCTTCTTGTTCGAGATGGGTATATTTACTGATGATACAGCGCTTTATAACATGCACTAGGGAAGAACGGATGTACATAAATCTAAGAAAATGGCAGGATCATTAGAAAATAACCCCCCGACTGTAGTGGAATAGGACCGCAAATGGATGGTAACATTTAATGCTAGTAAGACTAAGCTGCTCTCCTTTAACAATTACAAGAAGCCTCTCCAACCACTGATATCCATGACAAATAACACCCTACCTGAGAATTCTTCCTTCAAACTCCTTGACCTAACATTCACAGGCAATTTGAACTGGAACAAATATATTGAGGACATTGCGAAGGTTGCTGCAAAGAAGGTGGATTCTAGTGAGCTTGAAGACTATTCACATCTGAGAGTATCCTGTACCTCTACATTCGCCCATCCGTGGAGTATTGTTGCCACATATAGGCTGGTGCATCTGCCACTAGCTTCCTCTCTTGGATAGGGTCCAAAAAAGAGTTTTCAATCTAATATGTCCCACTTTGTCAACTAAGTTCTAACCCCTGTCCCATCGCCACAATGTTGCATCGCTGTGTCTGTTTTACAAATATTTTAATGGAATGTGTTCTGATGAACTTCTTGCACTTGTGCTCGCTCGATGTACATATCGCCGACAGATCTGCTTAGCAAGAAAATCTTACTCCTTCACTGCTGAGGTCCCTAAATGCCAGAAAGCTTTCTATTAAATGTAATGTAAACCAACATCTTGTTAATCTTTCCTGGACATGGCCTTAAATAGTAGCCCCCTACGTCCAAGTGGCGATATGTCTTGTTTGGGGTGAACATGAATTAAAAAAAAAAAAAAATGTTCACTGGATATAATATCTCAATTTCTGGGCTCACCTGTAGATGATCCTAGACATTGCTTTTCTCACAAAACCAATTCTAGTGGAACTCTTCCAACTCAATGAAGCCTTTATTTTCTTCAAACAAAGAGAATATCTCTTGAATGGTCTGACTCTGGCCAGTAATATTTTCAGTTCTCTGTGCCACTCTAATTGCACATCTGCCATTCACACACACCATATATAAACATTCACATGCACCATATATAAACATACTACTCGTGTTTATATTTCTTGCCATCTCTGGATTATTGACTTTGTTGTAGCTCTGATTGTAACATGGCATGGATGCACAAATGTAAATGCCTGAGAAGTGACGTTACTGATGGGGGGGGGGGACTATAAATAAAAGAAGAAAAAGACAAAGATCTTGTGAAAGACGAGATAACGTTCAAAATCTCGTGAGACATAGAAAATGTTCTAGATTACATGAGTGACGTCATGGCTGTAACGAGGAAATAAATGTCATTGTACAAAACAGAAAGCCGATTGGAGTTATTTCCTATTCTTTGTCTTAATCAAGTCACACTGAATGAAAACTGCGATGAGATATTGTGGCCAATGAACGGTACAACCACAAGTTCACATCAAGAATCTTCCGCTTCCAGTTTATAATAGAATGTTGTCCTTACAATCGACTGAACTACCAATATTAATCAACTTTATTGTCAACTAGTGAAGGTACCCAGCGTTGCCCGGGTGTGTGTAGATGGTGTAGGGATTGACTACACTTAATTTCAATGTTCTCGACTTCTGGTTGCGCGATGGAGACATCAGCTAAGACGTTAGGTTTTTTTTCCTCCTTCACAGTACGGATTTGAGCCTGCCTGCCTACGACCACTTCTTTTCTTTTTTAATACTTTTCTCCACTCAAACTGCCTACTGTTGTAGGGATTAATGTTTTTAGCCAATTTTCCGATATTTGTCATCCAAAGGGTCGAGCTTCAAAACGATACTGATGTCATGAAAATCCATCACCTCTGTTGAAAGTTTTAGGCAGACATACATATATCCATACATACATACATACATACACATATATATATATATATATATATATATATATATATATATATATATATACACATACATTTAAACAGACAGGTAAGATTTATATTATAGATGTCTGTGTGGCAGTGGCAATGCAGGGAGAGGACAGTTGGTTCAGGTCAGGCTGACAACATGTTTGGGATTTAGTCACTCTCACAACTGCATATGCCATAAATTTGTAACTTTTAGTATCTTGGGTGAAATAGTTTGTTATGGGAGATCAGAATTTATTGCAGCATTTTGGAGGAGCTGGATTCTCCAAATTAATTTTTTTTAATCATCAACATGGACAGCTGATTAACAATCTAACGTGCAGAATTAATCAGTCTTATCATCCAATGACACCAATCTCACCATCACACACATTTAGTTATTCGACCCGCAAAATTTATGCAGTCCAATGATTACCTTTGTGATTGCACTAAAATAAAACAACACAAGTTGTTGGAACAACTCCGTTGAGCTCTGGATATGTGATACTGTCATGTAGAATAGAAAAAGGAATCCCAACTGTTGTCCATTAATTGAGGATGGTTGATTGGGGTCAGGCTGACATGTTTGGAATTTGGTCCCTCTTGCTACTTGCAACAACTGCCATCTCGTCCAAGTCTTCTTTATTTTTTTTTATTAGTTTTCTGTGACCTTTTTCAACAATTGATTTTGATTTATGAAAATATAATTGATGGATTTTTGTTTTTGGCACCAGTGAAATGGAGAGAGGGTAGTTCGTCAAAACAAACAACTCCCATTCTGTCCAAGTAGTTTGTTGTGACCTTTTTTGATAATTAATTTGATCGCATCACCCGAGCTCAATAACCAGGATGGATTATTCCCATTGTGGTTTGGGTACGCTCGACCAACAGTCACAAACATTGCATGTGACATAACTTTGTGACTTTTAGTATCTTGGATGAACTAGTTTGTTATGGAAGACCAGAATTTATTGCAGCAACCACAAAAGTGTTTTCAAAAGATTTAGTTTGCTTTCTCAGATTCAAACTGCAGAGCAAATGTTGAAATAAAAACCATCAAGCAATTTATTAGCAGCAGTGGCTAAGTGGTTAATGACACAAACTAACTACCTGAGTGTACCTAGTACGAATCCAGTTCATTCCACAAAAAACACTTCCACTTAGGAATGCTGGCAAACTTCATGTAGTTTGTTCTGTAAGCACTGGATATTTTTCTAGAAAGAATTCTAACTAGAAAAATATCAGGGAAACGAATGCCAACAATAATCATGGTGAACTGGATGTTTTTAGATATTCCCTTGCAATATCACCAAATTTTTTTATCAATTTATGCAAATTTCACCAATTTTATTTACCAATAAAAGATTTGTTACAAATGTTGGCAAACTTCATGTAGTCCCTTCTTTAAGTACCCAAAGTTTTTCTAGAAAGAATTTTAACTAGAAGGATATGGGGAAACGAATGTTAATAATAATCATCTGATTTATTCGAAATCTATGAATGATATTGATCAATAACAACAACAACAATCATGAACAACATAGAACAGGTGGATGTTTTTAGATATCTTCTTGCAATGCTGGCAAATTTTTTATCAATTTATGTAGATTTCACCAATTTTGGTTTACCAATAAAAGATTACATACAAATCAGAAAAATACATCAAGTCTGTTGCTAAGGTCGCTGGAAAAATGGTAGGATCCTTCTACCGCTCCAGAAGATATCTCACTGCTGATGCAATTCTTTATCTACATAAAAGCCAAGTACGTCCAAGGATGGAGTACTGCTGCCACATCTGGGCAAGAGCTTCTAAAAACAGCCTATCCTGCCTTGAGTACAAAATAGACTTTGTGGCTTAGTGGGGATGCCCTTTTCTCTTCCCTGCAACCTCTTTCCCACAGAAGAGACGTTGCGAGCCTGTCTTTGTTTTATCGTTACTTCCATGGCAAATGCTCGTCTGAGCTCCAATCTCTGGTCCCCCCTCGCCAATCTTTCACGAAAAACACCCATCTAGCTGAAACCACTGTCAGTTTTACCCACTCTTTATCTGTGCCAAAACTAAAACGTAGATTCCATGAACAAAGCTTCTTTCTTAGAAGTGCACACCTGTGGAACTCTCTTCCATTTGCCTGTTTCCCACCTGACTACAACTTGGATATCTTCAAGTCAAACATAAACAAATTCCTGATAAACCGTCCCCTTAAGTAAGATACTTTATTAAATCTCCATTACTAACGATTACTACGATATTATCCCATTGATTACTGTACACGCAATAACCCTTATCCCCAAGTGGCTTCTGGGCTTTGACAAGTGGTGAGTACCATGTAAAAAAAAAATTTTTTTTTTAAATACATCTAATATGATACAATAAATTCCTTAAAAATCAATACATAAAAAATGCTGAAATATGGAACATACCAAATGATTGCTTCAAATTAAATCTATGGCATCACACTTGTCAACATCTAATCTTATAGGATAAAACGAGTTGCAGTTTGACAATTTGACCAATTGGGACGCGTTTATTTTGATAAGTAGAACATTTCATGGTTGTATTAGCACAATATTTCTGAAAAAAAAAAAATCAGTTCCAAGAGATCTAACATATTTGAATGTCTCAGAACATTATTCACCCAGGAATTACCCCTATTTTTTTATAAAGGGAATGAGTTTATTGTCCCTATCTAAGGGATTCGTTTATGTAAAAGAATACCAACTGTCTATAAATATATTTGTATTTCTAGTCGCAGTGGGAGATGCATTTTAGAAGAACTGGATTCTCCAAATTAAATTTTTCTTATCATCAACATGGATAGCCGATTAACAATTCAACATGCAGGATCCATCAATCTAATCAACTAATAACACCAACCTCACCATCACACCTGTGGCCATGACTACTTAGTTATTCAACCTACAGGATTTATGTAGTCTAATGATTACCTTCGTGGTTATACTAAAATAAAACAACACAAGTTGTTGGAACAACTCAGTTGAGCTCTGGATATGTGATACTGTCAATATCTCCAAGCTGCCAACTATCGTCATTTCCTAAAACTGAAAAACTGTCATAAAACTTCAAAATTGACTCCAGGATTGGAAATCCTATGTCCGGATCTTTTGTCTTACTTGGCCACTATCTATTCTATTCTTTGTGTGTCTTGGCGAATCATTTCTAATCATTATCATGGTCTTTTTTTAATTGCAACAACTTTTTTCTTTTTTTCATGAATCACTTCCTAATACTCCCCGAGGGGTAAGGATTGCCCCAATATAAAACAATCATTTTTTAATTGAACATGAGCTACTAATTTGACGTCATCTGCAAATAGGAGCACATTTCCACCAATCACTTCCGACATGCTGTTGGTATAAAGTAGAAAGAGAATAGGGCCTAGCATAGAACCTTGAGAAACACCACTGCAAGATTCCATCTCAGATGGCAAACTGATATTTATCTGAATCTTGTATCTGAATCTTGTATCTGAATCTTGTATCTGAACCTTGTATCTGTACCTTGTATTTAAACCTTGTATTTACGGTCATTAAGAAAAGATTTTTCCACTTTATAACCGATTCATGAATACCGTATGCGCTGAAATTTTTGGTAATTCCATTTGATTACAGAATTGATATCTGAACGATCATTTTTGAGAAATCGACTTTTATGTTATACTAGACACCCATAACCTGTTGAGTGAGTATCTGTTATATCTATTACTAGCAGAGAGACCCGACGTTGTCCGGGATTGAATGATGATCAATGGATGTTTCACACTCCCATATTTTTATCGTCATCCGTCAAATCGATCGATTGTCTGCTGTAGTATGATGCCAATTGTGGTGCACTGAGAGGAAGCTTCACATACCTCCCCAAAGTGACTTAGTCGACAATACAATTGTAGTCTACATTGCACTGTAGAGAACCTACTGTTGATTTTATATAATTATTTTTTTGTATATAGTATAAGGGCTTGAATTAAAGTTTAAAATGTAAAAGTCAAGTATCATGCTTCGATTGTGCTCTAAACAGAAACATTCATTTCGAATGCGCCCCTGTCATATCACAAAAAAACCTACTGTAGATTTTATATGCCTGGCCTTATTGTTTGTGCGGTGATAATGGTTTGAATTTAAGTTTAAAATGAAAAACTCAAGTATCATGCAATTGTGCTTTAAACAGAAACATTCATTTTAAACGCACCTCTGTCATGATAAAGAACCTACTATTGATTTTATATGTCGGGCCTTTCAGCTTGTGTGGTAATAAAACTTGTCAGATGCACTTGTGATGTTAGGCTGTGTAAGGTGTTAACTTTGATTAAAATGCGCCTATTCCTGTGTTCATTGGGTTTTTTTGATTATTGATACTTATTGAAAGCATTCCAATACAAAACCTATCTTAGAACACTGTCAGGCACATAAAGTACTTTTGTGTGAAATTTCATAAAAATTGGCCCAGCCATTTTTGAGTTCATAAGGAATGAACCCACATACAAACAAACAGACAAAGTTCCTTTTATATAATAGATAGATAGATAGGTAGATTAAACATTTGGAAATCCTTTGCAAATTTCCAAATATATAAATGGCATTACAAACAGAATTTTACTCTGAAAAATGGCCAAAAGTTACCATTCGTCTTTTATAATCTTAGCCATACTTAAAGAAGTGAGGGCCAATAAGCTTGAAACAGCCTGAGAGCATGCAGGTTAGGAACAACAGTCTTTAAAAAAAGGGTGCAAGTCCAGAGTTCAACCTAATTAAAAAAAAAAAAAAATACAAAATAACTTTTATGAGGTACGTTACTCGTCACAAAACAAAAATGTCATTTTTCAACAAAAAAAAAAAAAAAATCAAGTATATTGATCAAGTAGGGTTTTTGGTTTGTTTTTTTTTAAACTAAGATGTCTTATTTTTGGAAAGGTTGTTAAGGGGGAGGTAACAATGATTAAGTTTTGTTAAAAAAAAAAATTAATTTATCAATTTATATGATTTTTAGAATATGACATTTTCGTTTCATGATGGATATATAAACATCATAGAGATTTTTCTGTATATTTTTTTAAAAATTAAATTTAACTTTCGATTTGCGTCAAGAAACATTCTTACACTAGAATATGACTTCCGTACAATTGAATGCTTAGGCACATGTCAGACTTCTTCTTCAAGGTGACACTGATTTGAGATTAATCAAATCACAAATTTCATCCTGGAGGCAAACTGCGGGCGTTCATCTTTCCAACTTCGAAAAAGCCTGTTTTATCGACTTGGTTAAGATGAAATTAGCAACAAAAATTTGTTAAAGTTAAAATTCTTTTTTAAATCTGAGTTACAAAAATAAATGGATCAAATATAGCTATGGGACTCCAATTATGTTGGCAACTGAAAGGAATTGATTTAGCATAACACAGTATCTGACATCGCTCAAACATCATCGTATTCGGTTTAATGTTCGTTTAACATGCAGGCATCTGTTGGATGGGCTTAAGAAATTGGCTTTCAAGCTAACCTAGCTCTGTTCAGATCTTTATTTATCCCTCTTTCTTTCAAGTCCATTTTTATCACTCCCAAGCTCCCTCACCCCACCCTGTGAACATGAACCTGCTATCTTAATTGTCCTACATTTACTAAAAATTTGGTTTGGTTGTTTTGGTTTATAGCATATCAACCATTTTTGGGTTATTCAATGTCATAAACCAAATGATTTAAGGAAAAAGTTTTTATGCTTCAAGTTCTTTATCATAAAATATATATTCATGGAGGTTGCTTTGGTTGTTTTGCCTTACAGCATATCAACACTTTTTGGGTCATTTAATGCCGAATCAACTAATTTTGTAAAACGTTTTTATGCTTCAAGTTCTTAATATCTGTAAATATTTATTCATATTATTCTGTTTGATTGTTCTGTAGAGAAAAATTGCTGTTTTTGGCTTTGAAGAACATGATTCAGTTTTGCAAAGGAAAATAATAACATTAATGACATTTCTGAATTTTTGAGATGAGGATTGGTTATTTGTATTATTATTCATCGGACTATTGTTCTCATCTTGAGTGTGATTTTTCACATCTTTTCAGTCGATATAACCTCCGACCTTCTTCAGGTGTATCTTGTCAAACTCAGAAATGTTTCTGTCAAACTCAGGAATTTGGATGGAATTTCGAGCGGAACCCTTTATTTACTTCATGGGGGTAGCATGCTCTTGTTCCATCAGCCATGACTAAATAGAAGTCCCAAGTACTTCGCAATGTATTTTCCGGTCGCCCACACTGCGGATTGAACCTTCAACCTTCAGGAGAATATCACTTTTACAATTGATTTTTCCCAGTACTCTAACCACTGCACCACGGGTCCTTGCTTGGCTGACGGAACAAAAGTACACTACCCCCGTGAAGTAAATAAAGGGTTCCGCTCGAAATTCCGTCCAAATTCTCAAATTCGACAAGATACACCTGAAGAAGGTCAGAGGTTATATCAACCGAAACGTTTTGAAAATCACACTCAAGATGAGAACAGTAGTCCGATGAATCATAATACAATAACATTAATGTTTGGTACATTTTAGGTCAGAAAGCCAGTATATTCAGACAGTCTGTTCTCATAGCACTATCTACTGTAAATACAATCTTATACTTAAAAATTTACTTGGTATCAGAATAACATTTGTTTTCGTTAAACTATTCCAAATAATTTATGTTGACCCATTTTTTTCCAGCAGCCGACATAATCTACAGTTTAAATAATTTTTAATTAAAATTAAAGAAATCAAAACAAAACAAAAATCAGTTCTTTATATATTTATTTCATGATTCATATATTTATATACATAAAATATTTATTTCATGATTAATATATTTATATACATAAAATATTATTTCATGATTAATATATTTATATACATAAAATATTATTTCATGATTAATATATTTATATGCATAACATATTATTTCATGATTAATATATTTATATACATAAAATATTATTTCATGATTAATATATTTATATACATAAAATATTTATTTCATGATTAATATATTTATATACATAAAATATTATTTCATGATTAATATATTCATATACATAAAATATTATTTCATGATTAATATATTTATATGCATAAAATATTATTTCATGATTAATATATTTATATGCATAAAATATTATTTCATGATTAATATATTTATATGCATAAAATATTATTTCATGATTAATATATTAATATACATAAAATATTATTTCATGATTAATATATTAATATACATAAAATATTATTTCATGATTAATATATTTATATGCATAAAATATTATTTCATGATTAATATATTTATATGCATAAAATATTATTTCATTATTAATATATTTATATGCATAAAATATTAGTTCATGATTAATATATTTATATGCATAAAATATTTATTTCATGATTAATATATTTATATACATAAAATATTATTTCATGATTAATATATTTATATGCATAAAATATTATTTCATGATTAATATATTTATATGCATAAAATATTATTTCATGATTAATATATTTATATACATAAAATATTATTTCATGATTCATATATTTATATACATAAAATATTATTTCATGATAAATATATTTATATATATAAAATATTATTTCATGATTAATATATTTATATACATAAAATATTATTTCATGATTAATATATTTATATACATAAAATATTATTTCATGATTAATATGTTTATATACATAAAATATTATTTCATGATTAATATGTTTATATACATAAAATATTATTTCATGATTAATATGTTTATATACATAAAATATTATTTCATGATTAATATATTTATATACATAAAATATTTTTTCATGATTAATATATTTATATACACAAAATATTATTTCATGATTAATATATTTATATACATAAAATATTATTTCATGATTAATATATTTATATACATAAAATATTATTTCATGATTAATATATTTATATACATAAAATATTATTTCATGATTAATATATTTATATACATAAAATATTATTTCATGATTAATATATTTATATACATAAAATATTATTTCATGATTAATATATTTATATACATAAAATATTATTTCATGATTAATATATTTATATGCATAAAATATTATTTCATGATTAATATATTTATATACATAAAATATTATTTCATGATTAATATATTTATATACATAAAATATTATTTCATGATTAATATATTTATATACATAAAATATTGTTTCATGATTAATATATTCATATACATAAAATATTATTTCATGATTAATATATTTATATACATAAAATATTATTTCAGGATTAATATATTTATATGCATAAAATATTATTTCATGATTAATATATTTATATACATAAAATATTATTTCATGATTAATATATTTATATACATAAAATATTATTTCATGATTAATATATTTATATACATAAAATATTATTTCATGATTAATATATTTATATGCATAAAATATTATTTCATGATTAATATATTTATATGCATAAAATATTATTTCATGATTAATATATTTATATACATAAAATATTATTTCATGATTAATATATTTATATACATAAAATATTATTTCATGATTAATATATTTATATACATAAAATATTATTTCATGATTAATATATTTATATACATAAAATATTTATTTCATGATTAATATATTTATATACATAAAATATTATTTCATGATTAATATATTCATATACATAAAATATTATTTCATGATTAATATATTTATATGCATAAAATATTATTTCATGATTAATATATTTATATACATAAAATATTATTTCATGATTAATATATTTATATGCATAAAATATTATTTCATGATTAATATATTTATATACATAAAATATTATTTCATGATTCATATATTTATATACATAAAATATTATTTCATGATTAATATATTTATATATATAAAATATTATTTCATTATTAATATATTTATATACATAAAATATTATTTCATGATTAATATATTTATATGCATAAAATATTATTTCATGATTAATATATTTATATACATAAAATATTATTTCATGATTAATATATTTATATACATAAAATATAATTTCATGATTAATATATTTATATACATAAAATATTATTTCATGATTAATATATTTATATACATAAAATATTTATTTCATGATTAATATATTTATATACATAAAATATTATTTCATGATTAATATATTTATATACATAAAATATTATTTCATGATTAATATATTTATATACATAAAATATTATTTCATGATTAATATATTTATATACATAAAATATTTATTTCATGATTAATATATTTATATACATAAAATATTATTTCATGATTAATATATTCATATACATAAAATATTATTTCATGATTAATATATTTATATGCATAAAATATTATTTCATGATTAATATATTTATATACATAAAATATTATTTCATGATTAATATATTTATATGCATAAAATATTATTTCATGATTAATATATTTATATGCATAAAATATTATTTCATGATTAATATATTTATATGCATAAAATATTATTTCATGATTAATATATTTATATACATAAAATATTATTTCATGATTAATATATTTATATACATAAAATATTATTTCATGATTAATATATTTATATATATAAAATATTAGTTCATGATTAATATATTTATATACATAAAATATTATTTCATGATTAATATATTTATATACATAAAATATTATTTCATGATTAATATGTTTATATACATAAAATATTATTTCATGATTAATATGTTTATATACATAAAATATTATTTCATGATTATTATGTTTATATACATAAAATATCATTTCATGATTAATATATTTATATACATAAAATATTATTTCATGATTAATATATTTATATTCATAAAATATTATTTCATGATTAATATTTTTATATACATAAAATATTATTTCATGATTAATATATTTATATACATAAAATATTATTTCATGATTAATATATTTATATGCATAAAATATTATTTCATGATTAATATATTTATATACATAAAATATTATTTCATGATTAATATATTTATATACATAAAATATTATTTCATGATTAATATATTTATATACATAAAATATTATTTCATGATTAATATATTTATATACATAAAATATTATTTCATGATTAATATATTTATATACATAAAATATTATTTCATGATTAATATATTTATATGCATAAAATATTTATTTCATGATTAATATATTTATATACATAAAATATTATTTCATGATTAATATATTTGTATATATAAAATATTATTTCATGATTAATATATTTATATGCATAAAATATTATTTCATGATTAATATATTTATATACATAAAATATTATTTCATGATTAATATATTTATATACATAAAATATTATTTCATGATTAATATATTTATATACATAAAATATTATTTCATGATTAATATATTCATATACATAAAATATTAAACAACATATTGATAAAGAAAATGAATTAGAGAGCTACAGAAATAAAAAAGAAAGTATCCAAAAAGTGCTCAATATATAAAAATATGCAGAGCCAATATAAATTTGAATAAATGAAAAGAATTTTTCGGAATCTTTTAGATGAGGATTGATAATTTGTATTATTCGAACTACCATTATCATCTTGGTCATTACATATCTTCTCTATTTTCGTCTTCTCTATATTAATGAAATAGGATCAGTTATTTCCCTAAAGAAAAAAAAGCATTATAGATTGCCAAGTTTACTCCTTGCACAGCTGCCATTGTTCACAGACTGCATGTATACCGCAAATTTATCCGACATAAATCCAGTACAAATAGGCAAAAGTATATAGAAGCTAGAAGTAATTGTAAGAAGGAAATAGCCACAGCCATATACCGAAATCACCAGAAAACGCACTGAAGCGCAGAAATTAGGAACTTGTGACTTCTGGAAAATCTATAACAGTGTAGTCAATAATGAGCAATCAAAAATTCTCCTACTATCCAACAATCTTGAAGTTGTTTGCACGGCAACTGAGAAGGCTAATATGCTTGTCCATCAGTTTGCCAGAAACTCTACTTGGATCCAGCAAACTACTCTCTCCCAGATTTTCCTCTGCGGACAGAAACCACACTAGATGATTAGAAAATCACCCCTTCTCAAATACATGATATCATAAAAAAAAACCTAGACACCTCAAAAGCATGTTGACCTGATCTTATCCCGGCTGTACTATTAAAATATGCTCCGCCAAGGTTGCTCCAGTTCTCTCCAAACTTTTCAACAAATGCCTTAATGGAATAGTGACAAAAAATGGTTGGTCACATTCAATGATGCTAAGACTAAGCTCCTTTCAAAAAACCTTCTCAACCATGACTAATGATACATTACCTAAAAGTAGTTCGTTCAAACGGTTTAACGTTCATGGGGAATGAGTTGGAACAGATACATTGAGTATATTGCAAAGATGGTGGGCTCTCTCTACCGTGTTAGAAAGCTACTTATGCCTAAGAGTATCCTGTACCTTTATAAGGCCACCGTTCACCCATGTATGGAGTATTGTTGTCACATTTGGGCTGGTGCATCTATTACTAGTCTCTTATGGTTCAAAAGAGAGTTGCCAACCTAACAGGCTCTATACTATCAGCTAGGCTTCAACCTCTGTTCCATCGACGAAATAGTGCATCCCTTTGCTGTTTTACAAGTATTTTAATGGTAGATGCTCTGATGAACTACAAGCGCTAATGTCACTTCGACGTAAATACCCCCGACAAACCTGACATGCAGCAAAATTCTACCCCTACACAGTAAATGTAAGAAAACCTTCTACTCTAATAGTTTTTTCCCTGTATAGACTTTGAAATTCCCTTCCGGATTCCTGTTTCCTCGACTGTACTGACATGCATGAGTTCAAGTATAATATAAACAGACATCTTGCTGCTCAACTCCCCACATAGTATCCTTACAAATTATGCCCCAGATAGTAGCCCCCTGCATCAAAGTGGCACTGTGCCTTGTTTGGGGTGAAAATACAAAAACAATTTTCAAAAATTCAGATGCCACATATAAATTAACTATGGTCAGACTACTACCCATCATCTTACGTAAATTTTGCACGTATTTGTAGTCACATTCATCCGTTATCATAAAATATTATATTTATTCTTAGGAGCGCCACAATCCAAACTATGTCTAATATTACCCTGGTAGCAAAATTTTCTTCCTAACTATTATCCCCTTCTACAAACTCCATCGTAACCATAAAATTCTTAACATGTTTGACCCGATGACCGTTGGTATTTGTTTCTTACATAGATACATTACACCTTAGTTTTTTTCATTTTCCGTTCTAAGATTACTGAAAATTATTTTCTGCTGCTCTCATTAGTTGTTCATTTGCATTTCTTGGCATATTATTAGTTTCTGCTATTTAACGAACGGTTAAACACGAAGCAAGATAGCGTCACTCATCATACAAACAAAATCATCCGATTCCTTTACTGTTGATTTTATGAGCCCTACACTTATACAGCCTTCTTTTACTACGACAAACCAAGCACATTCTCACACAGATGAAGACCTTGTTCACAATATTTTAGCTTATGTAAATTTCGACCTTCTTCAGGTGCACCTTTACAAACTTTGGAACATAATAGTTCAAAAAGATGCACCTGAAAAATAATTATATATAATTTTACAACCATTTCTTTTCATAACTTATCATACTCTGTTCCATCTGCCTGCTTCCCTCCGGACTACAACTTGGATGTCTTCAAGTCTAATGTTAACAAATTCCTAATGAACCGCCCCCTTAAGTAAACACTTCATCAAATCTCCTCACTAACGTAATGTACTTGCAATAACCCTTATCCCTGAGTGGCTTCCGGGCCTTGATAAGTGGTGATCACTGTGTAAAAACAAAAAAAAAAAATATTAACTTAATTATATTATATTTATTCAATTATATTATATTATATATATGTCAAATAATTTATATCATATTATAAATATTCAATTAATTATAATATTAACTTAATTATATCATATTATATATATTAAATGAATTATATTATATATATTGAATTAATTATATTACATTTTATATATAAAATTAATTATATTATATATACTAAAAGAATTATATTATATTATATATATTAAATTAACTATATTAAAATATACATATTAAATTAATTATTTTATATTGTATATATTAAATTAATTATATATTATATTATATATATTTAATATATTCTATTATATATATTAAAATATTTTGATTATATTATATATTTAATTAATTATATTATACTAGCAAAAGTACCCATCGTTGACTGGGTTCAAAAACAGCCTACAGAAAATGGACTCTGATTTATGAAAGTATGATAGGTTATGAAAAGAAATGGTTGTAAATTTGGGTTGACTTTTGGGGTATCAAAACCAAAACAAAATATGATGAAAGTAAAAATAAAATAGATAAACCCCATAATTTATTATACCATCCCTGTTCATGCTGAAACACTTATCACAATATTCTGTGGATCTATATTAAAAAACCTTGTTAAACTTTGTGACATATTTCCATTCTATGGAGGTTAGGTGCGAACGAACACCCCATAATTTTATTATACCATATTTCTTCAAACTGAAACATATTTATCAAAGTATACTTACGCAGATAGATATGAAAATTCTTTATTAAAGTTTGTGCCTATTTCCATTCTATGGAGGTCAGGCGCGAACGCAGACCCCACAATTTTATTATACCATCCCTATTTAAGTTAAAACATACTTATCAAAGTATTCTTATATACATCTATATAAAAAAAACACTTGTAAACGTTTTTTTTTAATTTTTAAATTTTTTATTTCCATACTTTGTGGACTAGGCGCGAACGCAGACCCCACAATTTTAATGAACCACCGTTCTGCCAGATGAAACATACCCATTCCTGTGTCTCGATACATCTTCTATCATTATATGCAATAAGTTTTTTTAAATAGTCAACCATATAGGAGCCTATTCGTGACCAAACACAAACACACACACACACATGGACATTCAGCTTTATATTATAGATATATCAAATTAATTATATTGTATATATTAAATTAATTATATTGTACATATCTAATTAACTATATTATATTATATATATTAAATTAATTATTTATATTATATATATTAAATCAACTATGTAATAATATATATATTTAATTATTTATATTACATTTATTAAAATTATTTTATTATTTTGCATATATTAAATTAATTATATTATATTATTGCTAAAATATTGTGAGTATAATAACCAAGGTGAGAATAGTCGTTGGAATAATTCAAATGGACATAAATTTATTACACAGGTTTCACCAAACTAGTGTATTTATGTAAAATTTCGGCAAAAAGTTCCCCAAAAAATGATCTGTTTAATTATGTTTAATAAAATCTGAGTATTAACAAATAAAAAAAAAAAAAAAACTTGTGCTCATATATATATATATATATATATATATATATATATATATATATATATGCTTTTTATTTGTTTTACAATAATATTTTTATGTCGCAACACATTCATGGGCATTTTTTTTTTTTTTACACAGTGATCACCACTTATCAAAGCCCAGAAGCCACTCAGGGATAAGGGTTATTGCAAGTACATGTTTCGATCAGCCAGTTATGAGTAAGATACTGCTTTTACAAAAGTAGGATCGGACTCTACTATTGTATAAGCAAGAGGTGTCATTATTCGTAACTGCCTGACTGAAACATGCTCGTGAATGTGTAGCGGCATAAAAATGCTTATGTAAGACAAATAAAAAGTATATCTTGCACTACTTTGATATTGAGCACTCTTGTATGAAACTCGTTAAAATTCATTAGTTATTTCAGTTCTGTAAAATATTAACCTGGAATAATATGTGATTTAATAAGGATCAATGAATGTTTCACCTTCCCATATTTTATTGTCACTGGAATCAGTGAAATCGCCTATTTTTCAGTTAAATCAATTGATTGCTATATCTATTTGGGGACCCATCCCCATGCACCAGGAGGAAGCTTCACATTCCTCTCCGCACTGATTGAGTCCATAGTACATTGCACTTTAAAGAACTTACTGTTGATCTTATAAAATTATTTTTTATATATAATGGCTAGAATCAAAGTTTAAAATGTATAAGTCAAGTATTATGCTTCAGTTGTACTCTAAACAAAAATGTTCATTTCAAATGTGCCCCTGTCATATAAAAGAACCTACTGTTGATTTTATACACTGGACACATTTGCTTTTGTGGTGATAAAACTTCTCAAATGCACGTGTGATGCTGTACTGTGTAAAAGTTGAAACTTTTACACAGTAAAAATCGGATTGTCTCATCTTTAATATCGATTTTCGATAATTATTGGAGGCGTTCCGGTACAAAACCTATCTAAGAACACTTCCAGATACATATGGCACATTTGTATGAAATTTTAAAAAAAATAAAATCGGCCCAGCTGTTATAGATCTAACACACAGACAAAGTTCCTTTTAGAGGGAAAAAGAGGTAGATAGTAATATACAGTGACACGGCTAAATTTCAAAAATTTTAATTTTTATCCCTTTTCAATAAAATAAAATAAATAAATAAAGTGATACAAATAAAACAATTTATCTACAATAATATATAATCTTGCATTTAAATCACCAAAGTTAAGCAACATTGAGCCCGGTCAGTATCAAATGAATGACTAGTTGAGAATATCAGGCGGAATACATGAGCAGATGACAAGACATCCCAAGAAAAAACTAATGCCATTAAAATTATCTCACCTAAGTGGGATAACATAATATACATAACTGGAGACCACTTGTGAATTTGATATTCCCCAGAAACTTCCTCTAATAGAGGAAGCCGTCTGAACCCAATTAAGCTACATGCTGCACAAAGACAGAAGGTGGAGGAGTTAATTGTTTTTTTTTTATTTTCACTCATCAACCAGTTTAGTTGGCCGTCATAGTTTGAAAAGATAATGTTGAGGCTGTTTATCATTTTTTCATGTTTCTAAAACATTACCGGTTGATATTGGACTGGCGTGTATTAGGAACATCCAATAATTTTGATTCATTAAATTATCTACAGCAGTGGTTACCAATCTATGAGTCGCAACCCCAAATGGGGTTGCAACATCAATGCCATGGGATGGTCAATTGATTTTAAGCCAAATGTGAATATTATATAAAAACACAGTAAAAACATTGATAAACTGCAACTACAAGAATTTGGGGGAAAAAGTTCCCCAAAATTCCCAGTAATATCAGAAATCGCAAGAAGGAATTTATTGCCATTCCCAACAACTTATGTGAAGCAGCTTTCTCCCATCTTCTCATCCTTAAAAACAATTACCGAAATTTTATTAAATGTGAAAGACAACTTGAGATGTGTCATACTGACAATGGATCCCAGGATAAAATTACTAGCTTAAAACTGAAAAACCTGCCTTCTCATTAAGCTCAATTCATAAACATAATTTACATAACGGTGGAAATTTGCGTTTGAATACTTTTTAATTTATTCACAATTAATTTTTGTAGCAACTTTAGAATTTTTTATGAATAAATTTCAAATTCATCATGAATTTAGGAAATATATAATTACTTCACAAATAAATATTCTATAATTCAATGATTGTAATACATGGCAGATTGTGGTACAAAAATGAATGTAAATATAAAAACGATATATAAAGGATTGGAGTTGCTTCCTCATTGCTTGTTCTAAAAGAAACATTTGAGTTCTGTGTATATTACTGAAATAAATTGTTTTGCAAAGATAAGCTGAGCTAAATTTTAACCATATGCAGATGGATCAAGATACAGTTTGACATTTTAAAGTTGTTCTTTGGTGTAAGGGTATAGGGTTATCTCTAGATGTGGATAGAAATGAAAATAAAGAATATAAAAAAAAAAAAAAAACCCCAAAAAAACCCAGAAAATCTCTTAAAGAGGGTTAGGCTCGATAGGAAATAAAAAATTTTATTAGTAAAAAATATCAAGAGAATCGTCTGAAGAAATCAGAGATGAAAACATGATTAGTTTTGTATTATTTGAATTATTCAGACTACTGTTTTCATATCGAGTATTATGCTTACAACGTTTCAGCAAATGTAATCTCCAAGCTTCTTTACATGCAGCTTGTTGAACTTGGGGATCTTTCTGTTGAACTTGGGAATCTTTCTGTTAAACTTGGGGATCTTTCTGTTGAACTTGGGAATCTTTCTGTTGAACTTGGGAATCTTTCTGTTGAACTTGGGGATCTTTCTGTTGAACTTGGGAATCTGGAAGGAATTTCGAACAGAACAGTTTATTTAATTCATGAGTGTCATATTCTCTCGTTCAGCCATCCACGCTTTACAAGGCATAATGGACAAAGTAATATGCAAAATACAGTTTGTAAGTTAAACTCTTCTGGAAACCGAAGGTTCTTTAATCCTCAGCACAAGCAATACTAAAAATACAATTTCGAATTACTTAAAATTTCTACCCAGTCATGGCTGACTTAACAAGTGGATATAACTAATATGTGTAATAAAAAGTGGATTAAATAAAGGGTTCTGTTCGAAATTTCATCCAAATTCTTGAGTTTGATAAGATACACCTGAAGAGGGTCGGAGGTTACAGCGACCAAAATGTTATAAGAATAACATCCAAGATGAGAACAATAATCCAAACAATACAAATAACATGAATTATCCGTCCTCATCTCAAAAATTCAAAAACATGATTTACGTTTCTGTAGCCATTCAACATTTTGTGTTTATTATCATTATAAGCTCTACTTTATATTGGACATTTTTGAAATAAATACAAGAAAATCGAAGTTATATGTGTGTGTGTGTGTGTGTGTGTTTGTGTTCAAAAGAAAACACTCTACACAATATTCTAGCCATTTTTATCATAATTTACTTTATCTCATCAGGAATTATATATATGTGGCTTGCCATAAGTAACATATTTTCTTTTCTGATAACTTTTTGGTTCTCCGACAAAAGGAGGGTGAACCTGTATATTCACCCTTGTCTGTTCGTCTGCACTTTTCTCAATAATTACACCTTGGAATTTTAGCACAAACATTAAACATGATATGAGTAAAAAAAGTAACAGAACAGATTTTCCGGTAAAACTCTGGTTGCCCCCCCCCCCTCCCAGGGGTGCCTTTCGGGTTAAAATGGTTAAAATTGACACTTTTGTGCTTATCAAAAAAAAAATTAATGCGTTGGATTTTTATAAAAATTTCTGAAAAGTTGTTTTCTATATAATTTTGTTTGTCTAGACTTCATGATAACTCTTGGGTGAGCTCCAGGGGCTCTTTTGGGGCTAATAAAAACACTCCATTTTTGGCACTATTTTTCCATATTTGTCCAACATTTTCTGTGTATGTCTATTTAGCAGTTTTGCATGGTGCTGAACTCAAATTTAAATATGTTAAGGCCTTAGGGAGTTTGGGGGCCAAATGGGGGGGCAAATGATGGAGTTAGTCATTTCTTTTTTTTTTTTTTTTGCATGGTGCAGAACTCAAATTTACATATGTTAAGGCCTAAAACTGCACCGTTTGTTCATTTTCACCAGGATTTAACGTCCCCTGGGGACTTTTGGAGCTAAATGGGGGAGGGGGCAAATGCTGAACTTAGTCATGTTTTTTATACCTCGTTCACTGTGCACTCACGGGGGACCATGCTTGCTTCACTTGTTGATACTTAAGCTTTCTGTTGTATGAGCTATTTGAAAGTGGAATCATATTTTTATAGTATCGTTGAATTTAAGGAACACATCCAAGCAAATAATATTTAACCTGTGTGCTAAGATATGCCACTCTTCAGGCCCTGAAAGATTAGTCAAGAGTTTATAATAATTTTATAAACAATGTTTTATCTTGCAAAATAGATTCAGTATACACTTTGTTAGTTTCTATATTACAGTTGTAACTCGGTTAGGGATTTTTATCCTTGGCTCACCAAATCAACAGAAATTAGAACAGTCTTGTAATGACATGGTCCCTGTTGTTTGCAGTGTAATGCTGTTCCTGTGCAGTTCTAAAAGGTCCACCCTCCCAGTCTTTGCCTTCGCTCTTTGAGAAGGGTTTTTTTTTTTTTTACACGGTGGTCACCACTTATCAAGGCCCGCTTATCCACCCCCGACCACACACCCCAAAACACCCGGGTACCCACCGATTTTTTAAATTTTAATATCGAAACAGGCTTATTTAAGCCATTTTTCACGTGTTCATTTTTCTGTTTTCTTTTGTTTTTTCGATTTTTACATTTAACATCGTTCGTTTGCCTTACGTTATTTTTTTTTGTGTTTTTTTTCGATGTTTTGATTACCCCCCCCCTGCTTAAGTTTTAACATTCGTTTTTTACTTCACTTATAACAAACAAACCTAGTCATTGACCTCATTTGCTTACATCGTCATCGTCGTAACGCTCGACGATTCCGTGCGCGCACCTGTCAATTTGGTTCTTACTTAAATAAATTCAAACATCTTTCAGTAACTCATTCTGGCTGGCCGATTTTATTTTCAAACTTCGCCTCAGGGCTTCGGGTTTGATCCTAAAGCCGGTTTCTTTTTTATTTAACAGCACACACACCCACAAACACCCGGGCAACGCCGGGTACCCCCGCTAGTCTATAATAATTCAAAGATTTTTTGTTTTCATAAAATTATACCACAAATATTTCACAAAGTTGTGACCCAATCCTCAGGTAATATC
Organism: Euprymna scolopes; assembly: GCF_053919585.1. Taxonomy (NCBI): domain Eukaryota; kingdom Metazoa; phylum Mollusca; class Cephalopoda; order Sepiida; family Sepiolidae; genus Euprymna; species Euprymna scolopes. Next base: position 25,608,127 of record NC_136501.1, read on the forward strand.
CCCTTCAGGAGCATTATTTTACTGAACACACTCTAAAAATAGAACAGTAAAAAAAAAAAAAAATGAGTACTTGTTCAGAATTCCCCCATATCAAAAAACAAAAAGAAAAATATGTGTAATATACGTAACCATGACAAAGCGAAAATATCATATTTCAAAAATCATGCAAATTGATCAAGTAGTTTTATCTTTAAATAAGAAAATCAATTTTTATTAGCATACGAGAAATTACAGTATCACCAAGACATTTTGAAAAAATATCAAGAAACAACAATAATTCATACTTTTTTTTTTTTTTTTTTTACAAAGGAGTCATCACTTATTAAGGGAGAGGCCACTCGAGGATAAGGGTTAATGAGTGTACAGTAGTCAATGGGACAATATCGTTGTAATCATTAATAGTGGAAATTTAGTAAATTGGATTACTGAAGTCGATGGCTCATCAAGAACTTGTTTACGTTGGACTTGAAGACAACCAAATTGTAGTCAGCTGTAAAGCAGGAAAACAGAAGAGAGGTCTAAGAAAGAAACTTTGTTCATGGAATCTATGTTTAGATTTATGTTGTAATGTCTATAAATTCCCATTAATCTCTTAAAAATTATTTTATTGATAAAAATAAAAAATATTTGATTAATTTATATGAGTTTTGGAATATGATATTTTTGTTTCATCACGGATATATATCGTACAGATTTTTCTTTGATTTTTAATATAAGGGGATATCTGAACAAGAATCTAAAAATTTTATAATCTAAGAATTTAGTGTTAAATAGACATAGGAATCAATTTTTTTTTTTAAATATAATTCCTTGTATACTCATAACAAACTTTTAAAGGATGATAACGAAGTCCTTGAAATATTAACTACCGCAAGATTATTTCATATGAAACCTACGTAACAAACTAAACCTTCTGCTGAAAATGGAAAATTTCATCTTAAAAAATGTTATGGCATAAAAAAATCTGGTGCCTAATCAATAGTCAAAAAAAAAAAAAAAAAAAAAAAAAAATGGAAGACGCGTTATATACGTTTGCTCCTTTTATTTCTTTTATCCAGATCAATATTAAACCTTTGCTGAGTTTGGCTTCTCTTTACGGTATTTTTGTTTTAGAAGCACAAATGAACTATCATGGTTGACTTTGGCGTATAAACTTTAATTGAGCCACAAATTACATTTCACCAATTTAAAGATTTCTAAACCACTTTTGAATTTCCTATGCCCCTGAAATGTAAAGGACTACTGTGATAACGGCCAGATTTATTGGATGGGCAGCTGGGCAACAACATGTTTGTTCACATAATATTTAAATTTCTCTATGTTGTTTCAGCAGGGAAAATACGGAGTAGGAAGGGAATTCTAAAAATAAGCGATCCAAAGAAAACAGCTATTAGAAAAATCTTCCAGCATCTAGAAACCTATGCAATGAAGGAGTGAAATTTTGCTACTAGTCTGGTGGGTTGGGAGTACATAATAAGAAAAACAAAAATAAAAGACACAATGTTTACTATGGTTTGAAGACTTTAAAATGTAAATTCTGATTAGAATCAAAGTTTTTTAGATTATAGGTGACGTATTGGGTCAGTATTTGTCATATATATATGACAAATATAAATATATATATATACATATATGACAAAAAATATCTATATATATATATGAAATATATATATATATATGAAATATATATATATATATGAAATATATATATATATATGAAATATATATATATATATAATATATATATGAAATATATATATATATATATGAAATATATATATATATATATATATGAAATATATATATATATGAAATATATATATATATGAAATATATATATATATATATATGAAATATATATATATATGAAATATATATATATATGAAATATATATATATATGAAATATATATATATGAAATATATATATATATGAAATATATATATATATGAAATATATATATATATGAAATATATATATATATATGAAATATATATATATATATGAAATATATATATATATATGAAATATATATATATATATATATGAAATATATATATATATATATGAAAAATATATATATATATATATGAAAAATATACATATATATATATGAAAAATATATATACATATATGAAAAATATATATACATATATGACAAATATGTATATACATATATGACAAATATATATATACATATATGACAAATATATATACATATATGACAAATATATATACATATATATATATATATATATGACAAATATATTTGTCATATATATATATATATATATATATTGTTAAGTTTTGAGACATTATGTTGAACAAAGATGGCGGCATAGTTCAGATCAGTAACCAAGATGGCGGCCAAGAATCAAATGCGGTCTGTGGCGTAGTTAACGGCGAACTTGTATTTAGTCGTTACGGCCCCGACCTTGGCATTATCTACTGCCAAGGCCTTATTTGGGGTCCGCAACAACTTAGGCACCAGGGCCAGTAGGGGGAAGTGGGGAAAAATAGGGGTCTTTGCTAGTCCTAGGCTAGACTTGCGTTTGATAGCAAGTACTTTATTAAGTAAAACCTACACTAGAGTTTCTATCACGCACTATTTGCATAACCGCCTAACATTCTTACCAGGACCTACTTAAAATAACAGCTCCCCAGCTTACACGGATGGCGGGCGACATTCATGCTGAAAAATTTTAAAAACAAATATATACAAGAACAAAATAAAACTTATTTATGTACAAAAATAAAGTAAAATTTTTTTTTTTTTTTTAAATATAATGGGGGTGAGATGATGGGGAGGGGGGCAAACTAGAAAACACCCAAAAATAAAGAAAAAGAAAGCAAATAAACAAAATGCCTATGGGGGCAGGTTAGTAAGGGACCCTCCCTACCTAACAGCTGGTCTGTCGTGTGAAACGCCCACTGTCTTCCGCTCCTCTCCCCCGGGGGGAAGAGGTGAAAGCAAGCAGGTCGTTCCCTAGAGGGGAGTGGAGGACCTAAGGATATGTGTGAAAAATAACTTGGGGTTTGGGGTAAACAGGGGTGGATGGCGTCTTCCAAGATAAAGTGCGTAATGGGCAAAAATAGGCCGGGGACAAAATAAAACAAGTGGACTGGGAATCTTTGGAAGCTCTCCTAGTGCCAATCTAACAAAAAATAAAAAATTACGGGAACAGGATAACATGCATACTACCCTAGTCTAGGCCCTAATAAAGCATAAGCTATCCACTCTTGGTGGTTACACACCTACCTAGCCTACTCCTACCCATCGTATAAGGTTAACCTTATATTACTTTACATAAGGGGCTGGGTTCCGAGAAAACCAAACCTCAGCACCTTAGGAACAATACCACTAGGGTGGAAACACGAACTCGAACCTAGCTCCTCGTCGGATGCACAAACTAGTGTTGTACACCCATCTCCTATCAAAGTCTATGCGGGACAATCTCTTCCAATCACATCTGATTTTTATTTTAAGTTGATGCTTAAAATAAACAACCAGATCCTGATCGGAAAAAGATCGCCCCTCATAGACAATGCCCAGACGTGTATACCACGTCACTAACCGAACTACCGCTAGGATCGCTAGAAACACCAACCGTTTCTCCCTGTCAAACGGCGGGTCCACATTGTCGACTACGTACACTAAATCAAGTGGCACCGACCGCTCGGGGTCGATGCGAGCCGTTACCCCTTCGACATACTCCCAGAGACTCCGCACCCCGCTGCAAAGAAAGAACGCGTGTTCTCTCGTTTCCTCCTCCTCTTCATCATTGCAGCGTGGGCACGGGGGATAATAATATTCGCTATCCCTACAATCCCTGGCTAGTCTGCCAAAGAGTGGCAGCGCGTCCCGGACTAGCCTCCACGTTATTGAAAATTCAGAATTATTGATGTAGCTACTGGCAGGCGCCCAATTCCAAAGCGAGAGAACTTCCCCCCTCGACAGATGTAGCCGCTCCACCAGCGGGTCTTTTGCAGTCCCCACCACTAATTCCTCATATAGCCTCCACCTAGGCCGTGCGAGGTCCCTGGACCTCGGCAATGCCCTAAGGGCGGCTCGGCATTCGGTCAGGAAACACCGTTCCCCCGCTGGTCGTTTGCGACCTTCAGCGGCAGGGGCGGATATGAGCCGTGGAAAAGCCTGTTCCACGACTGGTACCCATTGCGTTTCCTCCATCAGTGTCCGACTCAGGAACGCCAATCTTTCTGCATGTTTATGGCTTTGCAGATCAGGCATCCCCAAGCCTCCCTCGCTAAGCTTCTGCGTACAGACCTGTCTGCAGACAAACGGCTTTCCTCCCTTCCATAGCAGTTTTAAAATGAGGCGCTCTAAAGCCTTACAGCGATCCGCAGGCAGGGGAAGAACAGATAAACGGTAAAGGATCAAAGGAAACACGTACGTAGCACATGCCTCCGCGTGACCCTTTAAGGACAATTTCCTCCGAATCCAAGTCCCAACCGACGACTCGACCTTAGTCTGTACTTCCGACCAATTCTTGTCCAACTGGAGGTCCGGCCTGAACCACACACCGAGGATCTTTACTGGGCCATCAGTCCAGCCGAACACACCTGGAAGCGAGTTTACCCCGGTCCAGGCGCTCAACCGCAGGCCAACGGACTTGCTGCGATTGATCACGGCCCCTGTAACAACTTCATACTCAGCGATCGCCTCTATCACCGCTCTAATATCGTTACGCCGCGCAGCGAACACGGTGACGTCATCGGCGTACGCGGACACCCTGGCAAATTTGCTGCCAGGCAGAGCTATGCCGCGCAGGACTGGTCTCGCCGCCTCGTCCCTTAATTTGCGAAGGAAGGGCTCCAACGCCAGGACATACAGCAGAGGCGACAGCGGGCAACCCTGCCGCACCGACCAGGAGACCCCAAAGGGCTCCGACAACCTACCATTTACCTGCACCACTACCGCGGGATCACGATACAGGGCGGAGATCCACTAGCGGAAGTCCGGACCAAAGCCAGCGGTTTCCACAACAGCCCTCAGGAACCCATGGTCCACCCTGTCGAATGAGTTGGACTGATCTAAATTGATCAGCGCGGCTTCAGCGTCGTCTTCTAACCCCTCTATGATCGTGCGAATCAAGTGCAGATTGTTCTGAATTGATCGACCCTTCACAGCGTAGTTCTGATCCGGTTCGACCAAATCACCGATAACAACCTGCAGTCGGTTCGCAAGAACGCAGGCCAAAATCTTGAAATTTGTGTTAAGCAGAGTAATGGGCCTATAATCGTCTAGATTCCCCCCTCCATGTTGGTCCCCCTTCTTCAGAAGCGTGACCACTCCTTTGGTTACCTGCCTCGTGATCGAATCCTGAGTAAACCAGTGGTTAAACATGCCCGTCAGAAGGGGCACAAACATGGGCGACAGCCTCAAGAACAATTCGTAGGGCAAACCATCAAGCCCCGGAGATTTGTTGTGGCCAACCTGCTTCAACGCAGTAATGACCTCACGCTCCGTAACCATCCCCTCGCAGCTAGCCGCTCGGGCCGCAGTAAGGCGGGGCGAGCCAGCTAAATAGCCGCCAAACTCCTGGCCGCGGAGTCTGGGTAGTTGGGTGAAGCGTTCCTCCAAATGTTGCCGAAACCCATTGCAGATCTCCCGTGCCGACACGAGAGAGCATCCTTCCAGGTTTTTCACCTCCCGAATGTACCCATCCGAGCCACGTCTTAAAGCAGCCTTACACTCAACAGCGTCAACATTCACGGCTTCGTTGGAGACTCTGTTTAACCTAGCCCTAACTACTTGACCTTCGTATCGCTCGCTAGCCAAGCGATTGAGGTCCCCCTTAACTAGAGGTAGATCTAGGGAATCCCCCCCCTGCCACCGCCCGGGTCAGTCTATCCTCTAGGTGCCTTTTGGTCCGAGCCCTATCTAGCGCGAGGTGTTGGCTGTATTGGACACAAAAGTGCCTAATGGTGACCTTAAGTTTAACCCACCAGCTACTCCCGGTAACCGCCCCCACTAACTCCTTCTGAATTAGTGTTGTCAGCTGCTCCCGAAAGTCGTTCGACTCCAACAAGGAGACGTTCATCTTCCAGTAGCCCGCCAACCTAGGCCTATTACCTAATTTCAAACGGGCCAACACAAGTTTGTGGTCCGAATGACCTAGCCAGTGGAACGTGGGACAAGATAGGAAATCTACGTCGCCCCTTCTAATTAACATCCGGTCCGAGTACATACTTGGACCGGCGGCCGAACTAGATTGCCACGTCCACATCTCCCTCCCTGGGTGATCCAGACGGAACCTGTCGACTAGATCGCTCGAGGCCATAAAGCCAGACAGGGTGTTGTCACACCTTTCCAACCCACTACCCCCCCCCCCGACCTTATCTATCTTGGGGTCCAGGATGGCATTCCAGTCCCCCATTAGCACTACCCGCTCCGGACCCGAAGAGAGAAACACCTCCACCCGCCGAAAAAAGGAAACCCTCTCGTTTTGGATGTTGGGCGCATAAACTGCCACGATCCGGAACGCGCCGCTTTTAACGGCAACATCGACCACGACCAGCCTCCCATGAGCGTCCGTGTGAACAAGCGTAACCGCCGCAGCCAGAGTGCGACTCACTAGTACAGAAACCCCCCGGCTATGGAGGCTGCCATATGCTGAGTAAACATGAAAATCGTCTACCAGCACATCGCAGTCCCCATCCCCAACAAAGTGGGTTTCTTGTAGGGCAGCTACGTCTACCTCAAGGGCCACGAGATCCCTCAGCACGCGAGCAGCCTTGCTTCGAGATCTCATGCCCCTTGCATTAAAACTAGCTAGGTTCAAGGCCATGCTTCACTAACTAGTAATATTCTTCTACTAAGGGTCTAAAGTCCTCGGGAGTGAGGACGTCGAAGGCCTGACCAAGACTGCCCGTGAGCAGGTCGGACGTAAGCCGTCCGTCTCGAGCCAGGCCCCCCACGTCCAAGGAGAACGTCATTTTCAGAGCCCTATAAAGGGAGGGGTGAACATAAAGCGGGACCCTCCCTTCACATTGTGTGGTTATTTTACCAAGTAATGGGTGCTCCCCGTCCACGATTTTGAGGCCCCCGAAGGCCAACTTGGCTGCTTCTATCATGCGCCATAGCGCTTTCGCTCTTCCCCCCCTATTCACCCGGACGAAAGTGATGATAGACGGAGCATCCTGGAAGTTCCTGGGGTCTGTCACCTCTTTTCCGTCCACTTTCCGGAGACTTTCCAATTCCTTCAGGTATCGCCTCTGTCTCCCATTTAAATCAGACACCGCGTTACTTAAGTCGGCGTTGCATAATTGTTCCCAGGGAAGGAAAGGGTACTTCCTGGTTTTCCCCTCCCACGGGGCTGCCGACTTTTGTTCCTGCCTTTTCTCCTTTACTTCTTCCTCTTGGACTTCTTGGATAACTTGTTCTTCTACCGGAGCTTCCGTTTGCTCCGTTTCCTCGTTAGGAGTAGTGAATAGGGGAGGGGTTTGCTGATCTTCTTCCTGGGGGCTTTGCGGCTGAAGCTCAGTGCTCGGGTCTTGCTTGTCATCTTTCTTCTCTCTCTTCTCCCTCTGTTTATCCTCGGCCCTTTCGCTGTCGGAGCCCGAGGAGCTTCCTCTCGCCTTTCTTTTTGTAGCCGTTGCCACCGTTCTTGTTGTTGTTTGTGGAGCCGGCTCTTGTTTCTTTGCCCCCTTTTTGGCCGCCACTGTGCTCCACTTTTCTTTTGCTGGGGCTGCTTCCTCCTTCCTGGTCTCTGTGGGGGGGTTTTTCTCCACCGATTTGCCCGTCTCGGCTATTCCGGCTTGTCTTTGAGGGCAGAACCTCGCTACGTGGCCCGTTTTTTGGCATTGCCAACACTGGGGTCTTCTGTCCTCCACAATGACGGCCAGTGACCAGCCCTCGCAGGTGAATTGGGCCGGGATCTCGTGGAATTCCTTGCGGGACAGCCTCATCCTGATCTTGTAATCCCCCGACATTATATTCCGGAGGCCCTTTACCGCCTCGATGCCTTCAACTTCTCCATATTGGGACATGATTGCCCCCAGCTGCTCCTCCATAAGAAAGCACGGCACCCCTGTAATTGTGACCAGCGTTCTCCTCTTTGAAAGGTACTCTGGCCGTACCTTGATGTTCTTCCATGTGAGATCCCCTCTTGCTAGCTTCTCCGCATCGTCCTTTGTTGGCAAGAGGACCTCCCACATGGCATTAAAGCGTCTAACGGCGTACTGAGCGGGGATCCTCAGTTCCCCCAGCAGCTCCATCATGCGGTCTTTCGGTACTCCCAGAAGGCCCTTTCCGGTGGCATCCAGAGTCAGCAGGGACACTGATCTCTCCCTTATCTTCGTCAGTGTCTCTGGAACCACCTCTATCTGGTTCCCTTTTGTAAGGTCCTTATATTTTTCTTCAAAAAGCCTTCTGTAGTACTCTGGGGACTTCGCTGGTGCTGATTGCTTCGGGCCCCAACTCTGTTTGCTCTCACTGGTTGTTGCCCCCACTGTTACTGCTGCTGCTGCTGGGGTCCTCTGTGCTGCCGGTATCGGGGAATCCGTAAATGAGAGAGCTGGGCACTCTTCTTTCTTTTCCGACTCCACCATCTTCGATCCCCCCACACCCGGGGAGCACCCATCCACTACAAACACCTCCATGGACCTCGTTCTCCTCAGGCTTTCTTCCGCCGACTTTCTAGGGCTACTCCTAGCCGACTGCGAAACCGTTGGCGTTTCCTTGTCCCAACGCCTTGCAGGACGCCTCCTTTTCTTTCCTTTCCACGGTCCACCTGGGGTTTCTTCAACGAATCTTTTCCAGGCCTCGATCTCCTCCTCCCTGGACGTTGCTGTTCCCGTGTCAGGCATGATCCAAGGCCATCCTGCATTTACTGATCTAGGGATGTCCTCCTGGGAGGTCATCCCAGCGCCCGAAACCCAACCGGGCGCACCTGCACTGGGGGTGCCCTGCACGGCGTCTGCAACCCTGCCAGATGCTATTGGGGTGGAAACCGACCGCGACGCAACCGAAAACGACCCTTCTGAGTTGGGGGTGGCGACCCCTGGAACCGCACCGGCACTCGACCCTTCCGAACTGGGGGTGGCGACCCCCGAGACCCTTCTCGACAAGGGGGTGCCTTTCGGGATGGCAGCCCCCAAACCCTTCTCGGCACCTACACCTGGGGCGTCCCCCAAGGTGGCAGGAGCAGCGGCCTGCTCCATCTATTTTGATGGCCCAAGGCCCAACTAAGTGCCCGCAGATTTGGAAGCCAAGGGGACCTTCACCTAAAAAGGCACGTCGGTTTCCCTTGGTCCTGCCGGCTGCTTAAGCACTAGCTGGACCCCGGACTACCTGCAATAAAAACGAAAACAAGAACAGTTAGTAATTTGCCCGAGGGCAATAACAAAAACAATCAGAATAAAACAATGAAAAGCAAAACTTTGCTGGTCCAAATCCCCAAGAAGGGGCTGGTCCTTGCGAAGTCAAGCGTAAAAAAAAAAAGAACTCGGACTCTTAGAGCGTGGACTGCAGTATGAACTTTAGTCTTGGCCGGCAGAGACCGAGCGTTGCCGTCACTAACGAGTAGGAAACGGCGAACTGATTGAATCCAAAATTCGACAATTTTTATAATAATTTTGAAACGTTTTCATTGGTTGTTTAGCACAGCCGGTGGTTATAAAAATGATTGGCGAATCCATTCGTCTCATACCCTCATTACTCGTCTGATGGGGAAGGTCTCCTAGTGGCTTCGGCTACATGGAGAGAGGGTAGTACAAGTCAAGGATTCGTCACTTGACACTCAGCCCAACAGGTGAGGGGCTGGGAACCAGCCCAGCACCTGTTGGACTGAGGTACACCGCCTGGGTAATACCTAGGAGCTCCACCCTCCCAGGCCTTGCCACCGGGCTTTCCGGTGGGGCAAGTTTATTGCTTGCTGCCTGAGGCGCCCCGACCGGGGAATGCCGACGGGGTTACTCAGGCAATTTTTAAAATTGCAGGAGTGCCTCTCCTTTAGGGGAGCCTGCGGGGTTCCCACTTTCCAGGCCTTGTGCCAAATATTGCCGGTGTGGGCAGCAATTAAATAACTACCCTCATTAGGAGTCAAAAACATTACACACATATATATATATATATGACAAATATATTTGTCATATATATATATATATATATATATATATATATATATATATATGACAAATATATTTGTCATATATATATATATATATATATATATATATATGAACAAATGATTGATAAAACATGTTAAAAAACATCTTGAAAAAGAGTTAAAAACATTTAATTTTAAAAAAGGAAGCACAAGATAAGTGGATAGTCCTTAATCCGCTGAGTTTTTAAGAAATACTCTCCTTCTCATCAGAGGGCAGGAATTAGCAAAATGCAGGATCGGATTTTGCATATAAAAGTATTTAATGAAACTACAAGTAAGTCACAGATCTTACTTGGTTAAAAAAAGGGTGAGGTAAGGGGAATAGGAGGTAAAAGAAAAATGATAAAAAGATTTTACATGAATGGATAGTCTGGTGACTTATATATATATATATATATGACATATATATATATATATATATATGACAAATATATATATATATATAAATATATATATATATGACAAATATATATATATATATAAATATATATATATATATGACAAATATATATATATATAAATATATATATATGACAAATATATATATATAAAAATATATATATATATATGTATATATATATATATATATATATATAATATTAAATATTTAATTTTTTAACTTTGGTTTATAATCATGTTTATACAAGGATTACAGAATCAAAATGCACTATGCTGTCATAAAATGCCCTCCCTGTCTCTCTCCATCTTTTAATTATTTGCATCATTCCATTCCTCTCATTTGCCCTTATGTTATTCACCCTTCCTCTTATCTAAAATATTAATGTACAACGGAGATGTGTACAATGACAAGCAATTAAAATAACATCAGTTTAAAAAATATACTATTCAAGCCATAACTAATTGTGTTATAAAAGTATATGTAATTATTTCCTTCACCAAACAATGTTGCAGTTCACAAGAGCCATGAAAGCCAACAAACCGGAAGTCCAAGATTGGAGTTTCACCCCCATTTGTGAGTTGCAATGTTATTTGGCTGTGGAAATAATTATATAATCTCTCACATTCTGAAAATTATACACACACACACACACACACATATATGTGTGTATTTAGGTAACGTTCTCATCCAGAAAAGTATGGTTGAATAGCATGGAGTGTTCTTGCTTAATGAGCTTTTTTGTAATTTTTCAATTTTTCGAATTGTTGTTATTTCTCGGTCGAATCTGTGCAAGACAGTTCCATAGACGTCTTCATCCATCTGTTTTTTTTTCTTTTGGTTGTTTTTTTGCAAGTACTTTCAACTGAATTTCATCAGTCGTCTTCAGGCAGTTTTTTTTTTATTACTGTTTCATTTAAAATCTGGATGCTTATATATATATATATATTAAATATGTTTTCTCATCTTAAGTGTTATTTGCATAACATTTCAGCTGATGTGATGTAATATCTGACCTTCTTCAGATGTATTTTGTTAAACTCAGGAATGTTTTTGTCAAACTCGTTAATCTGAACAGATTATTGAACAGAACTCTTTATATAATCCACAGGAGCAGAATGTTCTTGTTCTGTCAGCCATGACCGAGTAGAAGTCTTAATTCGCAGTTCCATTCCTAGTATCACCTACACTGAATACAATTACGAATTACTTAAGACTTCTACCAAATCATGACTGACAGAATGAGAACATGCTGCGTCTGTGGATTAAATAAAGGGTTCCATTTGAAATTCGATACAGATTTCCAAATTCAACAGAAAGTCTCCCAGATTCAACAAGATACACCTGAAGACGGTCAGAGGTTACATCAGCCAAAATGTTGTGAGAACAGTAGTCCGAATAATACAAAAAATACAAATTATCAATCCTCATCTCAAAAATTGAGCAATATGTATTTCTTTCATTGGGGGGTCAAGACTCATCAAGGTCTAGAGACCCCTCTAGAAAAAGGGTTAATAAGTGTTAGGTAGATCGTGGTTCAGCATGATTAGTAATGATGAAACTTGGAAAGGGGTTAATTATTTAAGAGGATGGCTCAACAGGAACTTATTTGTATTAGATTTGAAAATGACCATGTCATAGGCAGTTGGAAAGCAGCCTCATGGCATTGTGTTCTACAGAGGAAGAGTTCTAGGAAAGAAACTCTGCTCATGGATTTTTTGTTTAGTTTTAGGCACAGATAGAGACTGAGGGAAATTGTTGACTGTTGTAGCTTGATGAGTATTTGTTGTGAATGTTTTACAAGGGGGGGGGTCATAGATTGAAGCTCAGTCGAGCACTTACCATTAAAGTAACGATAGAGCAGGGACAGACTCACAATGTCTATTCTGTAAGAAAAAGGAAGTAGAGAAGTGAAACAGTCCTCATCCATTAGATTTTGAAGAGGATTTTGTATGCTGTCAAAGCAGGAAAGGGTACTCTTAGGAGTTCCACCCCAGATGTGGCAACAGTACTCCATTTTAGGATCTATATAATTCTTGTAGAGGATTGTATTTGGGAAATATTCGCCTCTTCCCATTACTCCACTTGTTCCTTTACACTATGCATGTTATCCAGTTTGAACGGTGACAACGAAAAAAAGATCCAGAGTTTTAATAGTATAAGATAATTTAGATAACTCAAAGTCAAGTATTATGATTCATTTGTGTTCCTAAACTAAATATAAACAATATTTCTCACTGTTCTAAAAAGAGAACCAAACATTATCACGTGGTTGGGACATGAAAAGCACACCTAACATTCGATGATGACGACTGTTCAACAAGCAGTTCAAGAAAAAAAAAAAAAAAAACAAGAGAGTGAAGAAAATAATCGCATTATTTGTGGAATGCCTTGTGGGAATTTTTTTTTACTTTTTAGACAAAAAATTATCTGGAAAGTTGAACCATTTCTTTCCACGTAACTGAATTTGTTCAAACACTTCAGGCATTGCAAAAGTTGTAGTCATTCAGAGGTCAGTGCGTGTGGGCTTTTGTTCAGTTGCCAACTTTTTACATGCTTGCTCCCATAGCTTAGTCAACTAAAGATTTTGGGTTCTTCTGTCTCCCTGAACTACTTCCCCTTTTTGTCGCTCACATGCCTCTAGTAAACGTCCCATCCTATTTATCCTGCCCAAGGAAAGACTGATGATCTCCCCTTGTATTAAGATTATCTCTTATTATTAGTACTTCTCTTGGAGAAAAGTAGCTTATGTTCATACTTCAAATAAACATCCTATTTTTATCAGATCATTGTCTGATCCTTATTTATTTCATCTAAACACCCCTATTCTGAATTTGTAGCAAAGGGCCGATATGAGTGGACTTTTTTTCCTTTTTTCCTGTCTTTTAAATTTAGTAACCAAGTAAAAAAAATGACAGTCAAAATTTAAAAAGCTATTTTTTTTTTCATAATATTTTCAAGTTAAATTTAGTTTTTACAATATTTTTGTTTATTAAATTGTTAGGTAATTTGCTCGAATAATATTTTTAAATTTAGCAATCACGTAAAAAAAAAAACAGAACTTTTATTTGATTAAATAATTCAAAATAAGTAAAAATTATTTTTGTTATAATTTAATTATCTTTATTGTGCAATAATTTATATCAGTTTGAAATAGTTTATTTTATTTATTTTATTTTTTTTTACATGGGAATCACTACTTATCCAGGCCTGGAGGCCATTCGAGGATAAGGGCTAATAGGTATACATTAGTCATTGTGATTATAGCATAGTAAACATAAGTAGTGGGAATTTTGTAAATTGGATTACTTAGGGGGACGGTTCATCAAGAACTTGTTTACATTGGACTTGAAAACAATCAGATTGTAGTCAGTTGGAAAGCAGGTAAACGGAAGAGAATTCCACAGGCGTGTAGTTCTAAGAAAGAAACTTTATTCATGGAATAAAAAAAAACTTTGATAGGTAAAAAAGTCTCTTTGCAACGAATTCGAAATAGGGGCATATGAGCAACAAAAAGTGAAAGTAGTTCAGGGAGACATCTCCTACAGAAGAACCAGACTGATGATGCGAGTTCAGGGAGACATCTCCTACAGAAGAACCAGACTTTTATGATGCGCATGTGTGTGCGTGTGTGCGCATGTGCATGTGTGTGCGCATGTGTGTACAAAAGTTATTATGCTTCAAGTTCTTTGTATTTTCAAATAATTCAGTTTGGTTTAGTTGTTCTGCAAAAGAAAACTTTTGTTTTTGTTTTTGACTTTGCAATATATGATTGAGTTTTGCCAAGGGAAAAGAAAAAAAGCAGTGACATTAATGTTTGATGCATTTTAGACCAAGAAATCAGTACCTTCAGACAGCCTGATTAGAAAAAAGTGGAGGATAATAACTTACGTACAAACTGAAAATTGCGTTGACATATGATTTATTCACACATAAATTTTTATGAGATTTTCTAAAATGAAATACTAACCCCATGTCAGTGGGTGTGGCTTACATACTCATCCCACCAAAGAATTGTACAGAAATCTCCTGGAAGAACTTTATTTCCATTTTTAGAATTTGGGTGGCAACCAAATTTAAGATCTTTTCTATAAAATGGCATTGTCTTTGTTTGTTTTAATTGGTTTAAATAAAGAAAAATGGCTGGTGGTAAGAGAACAAAAGAAAACAAATTTTCTCATGGATCCGAGAGGATTTTACTTGACACAATTCAGCTCATTACCTGAAGTCCTACCTAACTAATATTCCTGGTGAACCAAGTGCAAAAGAGATCCAGACAATTGCACTTAAGGGAACAGCAAAGATACTAAAAAGAGCTCTCGGTTGGTTTCAATAAAAAAGCAGGGCAATGAAAAAAAAAAAAGGCAGAACTTGAATATCTACTAGACACCACCCTCAGGTGTCTTCGATCTCTCTGTATGGAGGATTGTCAGGGTAAAGATCCTGACATGATGATACTTCTAACAGGAAGTAAACCCTGACCAAATATTCAAAAAAGACAACATGAATAAAAATATAAACAAAAGAAAAAAACTGGCAGGCCGGCACCCAGGATAAAAAGGGCCCCTCAACTTGTTCATGCACCAGGCGGGAAGAGGTAAGTAGTGCAAACCTTCATTTCTCTGACAGTTACAATATTGAAATACCAGAGACAAACCGGGATCAGCCATCAGGCCTTAATAAAAAAAAAACCCTGGCCCCCTACCACTAACAACTGCAGCAACCAAAAAAAAAAAAAAAAGGAACACAAGGGGCTTAAAGCCTCGCCATTGACTTTTATTCAAAAGAAGGTACTACTGTTTTGCTACTACTATTCAAAGTTTGAAAAGTGGAGCAAATCATAAAAAAAAAACATAAAAATCATCAGCAAATAGACCAAAAGCCCCCTAGCCTACTAAATGGACTTAACTTTGATTGAACTCTAGAGCAACACACTTACTATTGGTGACAAAAAATCTGAGATTGGCATTTCTCTGAAAAACACAATCAGTTTTGTCAGAGTTAAAATGTTTTCCAAAATGACATTTCAAACTTTCACTTAAAAAAAAAACTTTATATAAAAATATCTGAAGAGAGCTGAACAAGGCTTGAAATGCGTTATAAGAATATTTTAAAATAAAAAATGATAAAAGTCTGAAAAACCCACAATTGTTGATAGCTACACTCTTTTAAATATACATTTTTTCTACAACTACACAACCATCACTTTAAATATATATATATATATATATATATATATATATATATATATATATATATAATATTACACGGACATACCACCAGACCGACTTTCCCAGGTAACCACTGTGCAAATATAAATATACTGCGTATATGAAATATGAATATGTACACATGTATTTATAAGTTGTATTAATAAATTTCTCACCTGCTTCAGCCTGTGTCTTTCCGTTACTTCTGCATTGTACCGCCTTCTACAATTCCATTTAAATATATATATATCTGTTGTTATTTTTTTAGTGTTATTAACAGTTTTGAAATGCTGTTTTTTGTATCTAATTTTGCTACTTAGACATAAATTAACTAATAATAATATAGATATATAGCAATTAAGCTACAAATATTTGTATTATTTCAACTCACATACTGACCACTATTTAAGGAAATACTAAATGAAATTATTAGTGATTGGGACAATTCCAATATTTTTCCTGATTCTAATACAATTACTGATTCCATACTAAATTCTAAATTTCGATACAATTATCGATTCTGATTCTCTAAATATCTAACTAAAGAGTTGTTTTTTTTATTCACAATTACTGTAAAAACACATGATACATGTGCATATATTTTCTTAAACCTAAAAATACCCTTGTGGCAGATGATCTATAGATTTTAGCGTTACTGGTAGTTTAAAATCAATAAATATTTATTATTTTATTATCACCACCAGCAGTGGAAGGTTTTTTAAAAACAAAATCAAATAAAAAAACGATAATTAAAAGAATCCTTTTTGACATCGGAAAATTGACACATTTTTCCAATTCTGATACCATTAAAAGTTCCAATGTTTTCGATTCCAGATTCCGATTAATCATCTCAACACTAATATATATATATATAGGAGCAAGTAGTTAACAAAACATGTTAAAAGCACGTTGAAAAAGAGTTAAAAACATATTTAATTTGAAAAAGGAAGCACTAAATAAGTGGATAGTCCTTAATCCATGGACTTTCGAAGAAATACTTTCCTTCTCATCAGAGGGTAGGATTTCGCGGGATCGGATTTTGCTTGCAAAAGTATTTGATGAAACTACAAGTACTAAACAACTTTAAATAAATTTCCTAATGAATCTTGATAAGGACCATCCACCTAATTTACTACAAAATGCTAGCTTTACTTTGGTGTCTCCCTTTTTCTGCTGATGTGGAGATGAATATTCGAATACAATTATTCTCAATGATTATTGTCAATTGTAAAATAAAATGAATATCGTTTCCGAAACGATCGGACACTCAAATTGATTTTGTTTGTTTTTCCTGTTGAAACTGATTCATAATTTATAATTATTAATCTTTATAATCAATATATATATATACATATATAAAATTATTAATCTTTATAATCAATATATATATATATATATATATATATATATATAGTATAATATAATTATTAATCTTTATAATCAATATATATATATTATATATATATAGTATTATATAATTATTAATCTTTATAATCAATATATATATATATTATATATATATAGTATAATATAATTATTAATCTTTATAATCAATATATATATACATTATATATATATAGTATATATATATACATTATATATATATAGTATATAATTATACATTATATATATATAGTATATAATTATTAATCTTTATAATCTTTATAATCAATATATATATATATATTATATATATATAGTATAATATAATTATTAATCTTTATAATCAATATATATATATATA
>NC_136501.1:25628107-25633107 GCF_053919585.1 Euprymna scolopes
GCGCTGTGATTTCATCTCTCTATGGCGTGTTTGATCTAGAAAAGCAGACATTGCTTTTTTTTAACCGTTTAATTTCAAACATTTTCACTTCTCTGCCCGCTTAGCATCACGGTAATGTGTCACACTTTTTTCCGTCTTTGACTCAAGGCTTTGAGTTCGAGCCTACCTACCTACCAAAACTATTTTTTTTCTTTTACACCTACAAACACCCGGGCAACACCGGGCACTCCCGCTAGTCTGTAATAAAATTCTCTGGGGAAGACAATGGAAGTAGTTCCGAATCTCTAAGTGTTCTCCTAACCTAAGGGAAGTGTGAGGACCTAATCTATTTTATAATTTCAAATATATCCTTAGATATATAGTAACTAATAATAATATATATATTATTTTATAATATATATATATATATATATATATATATATATATATATATATATATATATATATATTTTATACACATGATAAAATTCTTAAGGATGTGATCTCAAATCTCTACTTTCTATATGCCAAAGATCTACATACCCCACCTCTCAGTGACACATTGGGGCCCGAATGAATAATACCCTCAAGAAATTTTTAAAACCCAATTGCATTTTTCAATGTTTCTTTTTAACTGAACCAGCAGAAAAAGAAAAAGCAATGTGTTTGGATAGCTGCTCCCCTCCCACCTCCTTGGGTGGCTGTTGTATATATATATATATATGCTATGAAGAATAAAACTCCAAAATTTTATTTGTTCATCAAAGACATTATTGAGAATAAGATATAATGACAGAAAGAAGAAGTAGGAACTCACTGAGACTACAGAAATTTGTTCAGTCAATTCTAGCGACAAAGTTTATTCATTCATTCATTCATTCAACTGGCAAAGAAAAAATGCACAAGCAATTTACAAGGGGAAAAAGTCAGTGAGAATTTAGGGGCTATGTACAAAGAGAAATTATACAGGAGGAAAACCGTGGAGGTCCGACCAGCGTTTGTCCAAAACCGCCTTGAAGCCCTGTAGTATGGGCTGGTTTACAATCTCATCGGGTAACAGGTTCCACAGAGATACCACTCGAACTGAGAATGTTGCTTGGCGTTGAAGCCTCCAGAACCATCGAAAGTAGTTTTTTGTGTGCCTACGGAATATGCAATCCGGGGCAGGGGTAAAGAACAGGTCCTGGTCCAGGTCACACCGTCAATGGAAGATGTTGTAGGCCCACACCTCGAAGCCACCTGCGTTCAAGGGAAAATAGATTTAGAGCCCTCAAATGTTGCTCATAGGATAGACCTCTGAGGCCAGCTACTATTCTCGTCAGCAGGCGCTGAACCTCTTCAAAATACAATGAAGAACTATGTTAGATGTGTATGCGTTCATCATGTATAATAATTTTGATAGAAATACATAATTGCCACGAGAGCAGAAACTTATCTCATGTTTAACATTAATCTTTGCAAGATCGACTTCAGTGTATACAAATATTTTTACTACTTTAGAGAGTATATTTAACACAGCGTCGAAAAGAATGGGTGACTTTATTTTCTTTGAGATCATTATCAGATTGGACAAGCAAAACTAAACTAAAAATTGTTATCAAAAGAAGCTTAGCTTTATAATAGAAGTAGCACGCCACCCAGCATTACTCAGACATAAAATACATTTAAATATGATATTTTGATTTATGCAGATTTCGTATTTATTATTATAGAGCCAATTCTCTAGTGATTTTTTTTTTTTTTTTTTTTTTACACAGTGGGCACCACTTATCAAGGCCCGGAAGCCACTCAGGGATAAGGGTTATTGCAAGTACATTACGTTAGTGTGGAGATTTGATGAAGTGTTTACTTAAGGGGGCGGTTCATTAGGAATTTGTTAACGTTGGACTTGAACACATCCAAGTTGTAGTCAGGTGGGAAGCAGGCAGACGGAACAGAGTTCCACAGGCGTGCAGTTCTAAGAAAGAAGCTTTGTTCATGGAATCCACATTTTGATTTAGGCACAGATAAAGAGTGGGGGAAATTTTTCACAGTGGATTCAGCTAGATGGGTGTTTTTCATGAAAGATTGGCGAGGGGGGACCAGAGATTGGAGTTCAGACGAGCACCTGCCATGGAAATAACGATAAAACAAGGATAGGCTCGCAACGTCTCTTCTGTGGGAGAGAGGTTGCAGGGTAGAGAAAAGGGCATCCCCCACTAAGCCACAAAGTTTGTTTTGTACTCTGTCAAAGCAGGATAGGCTGTTTTTAGCAGCTCCTGCCCAGATATGGCAGCAGTATTCCATCCTTGGATGTACTTGGCTTTTATATAGATAGAGAATTGCATCAGTAGTGAGATATCTTCTGGAGCAGTAGAAGGATCCCACCATCTTTCCAGCGACCTTGGCAACAGACTTGATGTACGTGTTCCATTTCAGATCAGGAGTAAAGGTCAAACCCAGAAGCTTGTCAAAACACGGGGCCTCTCCCAGACGAGAGCCATCCATCACAATTGATGCCAGATGGGGATCAGAGCGTTGATGATGTAAGGATAGGAGTTTGGTTTTAGATGCATTAAAGGTAACCAGCCACGCCTTCCCCCACTGAACCACGCGCTCGAGATCAGAGGAGAGAGAATCAGAGAGAACTTTGTCATTTACAGCCTTTGATGTGTTGCCATAGATGGTCGTGTCATGAGCATAGATGTCAACGAATGATTTAAGTATGTGTTCAGGGAGGTCATTGATGTAGATCAGGAAGAGAGTTGGACCCAGGATTGACCCCTGAGGGACTCCAGCATTAATACTGCAGGCCTCCGATTTTTGTCCGTCGACCACTACTCTTATGAGCCTATCGGAGAGAAATGATTTAATGATTGAGAAAACATTTCCAGTTACCATAGACTATTATTATGTTAACTGCTGGCCAATATATAGTGATACTCTATGATTATTATTATAGTGGCCAATATATTATTATATATATAGTTTAATATATATATATATATATATATATATATATATATATATATATATATATATATATATATTATATATATATGTAGTGGCCAATATATAGCCAATTCTCTAGTGATTATTATCATGTTAACTGCTGGCCAATAAATAGTAATGGTTTTAAAAATTAAAAGGGTACCATCAGCTAAAATTGTAACCAAACCATTTAGTGCGCCAGAGTTATTTGTTACCATCTGAGCTAAGGATAGATGGATATCAAATCTCTAAAAATTAACCAACATTAACTTATAAATGTATATTTGTACATGTATAGAGGAGCACTTTAAGTTGACTTTATCTTGCCAAGTTCCAATTTTTTTTCAATTTTGACCATTTAGCAGCTATTTTTATCAGCTAAAAACCAAATCAAATTTGTTCCACAGGTTCAAATTACCTATATAAAGTTTCAAGTCTGTAGACCAAAATTTAACAGAATAGTTTGGTAGAGACTGTTCCATACACAGAGACAAGGTCACATTTTTATATCATAAATCTTATATTTGACCTGGCCTTCAGGCTAAGATCAACATGTAGTTCTTCAGAGAGTGCCGAGCCATGCTCAAAACAGTTTCCTTTTTCTAGAGATATTTCTCGCTTTTTTGGTCTTCTATAAAAGGAATTCTATAGGGGATTAGTAAGTAGGAGGAGTGAAGGAGCTGACGATCCACACTTTCATAATAAAATCAAAAGCCAGTGTACTTTATATGGACCTGCCTTTCGAGTTAAGATCAAAGTGAAATGATTGTGTATAGGTGTAAAAATTTGGAATGCTTTGGGAAAATTTAAGAAGGGCAGCTGAGTGAATGCGGTATTATGGTGACTGATAATTCTAGTTAGGAGTGGGATAGAGATTTTCTAGTCATGATGGCAAAAGATGATGAACAGCATCCATTTTCCCACTATTTTGAATGGCCTTGTGCCTGATTTGTTCAAAATGTTAAAATGTAAATTTTTTATATTTTGTGCAAATAAACATTTCAAAGTGTATTTTCTGTTCTTTTCTCAATAAGAGGGGAGAAATCCTTTTTAGACTGGGGCAATTTTTATTTTTGTCTCATCCAGAGTGCCTCTTTTTCGAGTACTAAATATATCTCATATTAAAAATGACCTTGTGTCTAGATTTGTCCTTGTGGAGAGGCAAGTAAATATGAAGTTTGGTGTAGCAGTCATAAATAAAGATCTATTTTCTCTTGTGAATCAATGTCCTACTCCATCCTCCACCCCGCTGAGTGATTCAGCCACACATTGACCAATCAACTGTCAGGGCACATTGATTCATCTGTCCTCTAAGGAACATTTTTGATCCCTTTTGGAAACCTCAGTCAGTTAATAGAGAGAATCTGACCAGCAGCAAAGCCAGACATCTCTCTCCATCTCCTCTCAACCCTTGTCCACTGGATATTCCAACATCGATTTTCACTGAAGTTAACTGTTGGCCAACCTGGGACTACACAAAGAACAGCTGCTTGACCAACACACCCAAAGAACTTGCTACCCCTTCTTTTTCAACCCGGAGACAGTCTAATCTTCAACTTCTGCTGCCCATATAAATCCTTTCGTTGTTTTGTTTTATTTATTCGGTACTTTGTGTTCAACTATCAATTAATTATTTTACTGGAGATACTAAAAAACTAACTCCTTAAATTAGTATATGCATTAAATTTGGTATTATGCCCATTAAATATTCCTATAAATTTTTTCTTTGTTGGTCAAATTAAAAAATTTTCTTTGTTGTCTATAATACCTAAAGTTTTGTATTCCCCAATTTCAAGAACTCCGCTAACCACATTTTCTGCCATTTAATCCTTGAGGTCGTTGCAAGTAAAGCTTTCTAGATATTGTCTTATTAAGGCTATTTGAAAAGGGATCCCCATTACAGTTCAAGCTCCCAAGTGTTAAAAATGTAATAGAAGTGAAACTTAATCAATGACAGTTGAGGACGTGTGTTGCATGGAAAGAAATGAAATAACAATAACGTGATGGATGCGTTATGCAAATTTTAAAGATAAGCTTAAATCTGATGAGCT
>NC_136501.1:25638107-25648107 GCF_053919585.1 Euprymna scolopes
GTGAAATACGATGTTGTTCCCGTCCCTGGTTGCAGTATTTGCCTCGCCTTATGGTGTTATTTATTATGTTATTTGATCATATACATGTGTATTATATGCAGTACTATATTTTGTTTCTAATTTTTAATGCTGTATCCCGGAGTTCTACTGTACAGGGTGACCTAAAAAAAAAAAACAGAGGACATTCAATCGTTTTTCTGAGCATTTTACAGTCAATGGAGAAAAAAAGGCCAAAGACCCTAATGTTTTGATGTGATGTTTTGAATATGAGAAACTAGTTATGACCAAAGTTTCATTTCATTTGGACAAAACACTAAGAAACGGGGCACGTTTATTTTGGGTCACCCTGTATTACTGAAAAAATTTAAAAATGAAAAAAAAAACTTTGTGGTATTCAACCAAACTTAGTTAAATAAAAACTTACTACCTATAAATATATATAAAATATATGTGTGTGTGTGTGTGTGTGTGTGCGTACTCATACACACATATATACACACACACTATAATATATAATAAATATTCTGAAAATTATATAAACTTAAGATTTTAGATAAAAAGCTATAGCAAACATCTAAATGACTACTTTAACCACAGTTCCTGATTTAAAAAAAAAAAAAAGAAAAATTAAAAGGTAAATATCTCTATATATTTTTAAAGCAAATTTATTATGTAAATTCAAAAATATATATTTTTCTCTACTTATTTCTATCTCTAACCCATATTAATTTTCTTATAAATTTTAAATCCAGACCTTTTATTTCAATTTTTCAGATTCATCTGCCTTACTTTTAATGCTAGGTTTATTTATGGTGTCTTTTAAATTCAATAAAAACCCTCCTAAATTTGCTGATGAGGAGACCTTGCTTACCAAAAAACTATATATAATTATTCTACATAACTTGATGTATACCACAATAAAAAGCATTGTTTTCCGAAACGATCGTACAGATAATTGATTTTGTTGTTGTTCCTTCTTATGAAACTGATTTTTAATTTAATTAAAATTTGATTTTTAAATTTTAAATTATAAATCACATTACTTAATATATATATATATATATATATATATCTTAACATTTTTTAATCAAAATTTTAATATATTTTAAATTCCGGTAATGTTCATATACCAATAAAATCAAAGTCAAAGTTTATTCACTCATTTATTTAAGCTTCATGATTATGAATTTTCATAATTGAGCATGCATATGATATTTTCGCAAAAATCAAAACAAGAAAATATAAAATGAGAAGATTATATTGTGTATTTTCTTATGCGTTACAATTGTTTCATAGCCATTTAGACAATTTTAAATATGATATCATTAAAAAATATTCCAAAATAGCTACTCTTCAGATGGCAAAATACACTAGTTATACATCTATGAATACATTTAAAAGATCAAGTAGTTGAACCTACCTTCACACCACTCATATTTTCTTCTTGTTTTTTATTTTTCGATAGCCTTTGAATTTCGTACTTCTACTTTTTAAATGATATTTCAATCAATTACCTATTTTAATATTAATTTAATCTTTTGTATGTTTTTTTTTATTTGTTATGATCTACTAACTAATTTTTGCTTAAGAAGGAACTGGAATTAATAGGTTAATTTAAATATTATTAGATCATCAACTTAACATATAGAAACTAAAATAATTATAACTTAAATAAGAGAAATAGAAGTAATTCTAAGTTTAATAATCGTTCTGGGTAATAAAATAACACATGAGTAATTTCAATAACACAAGAATGAAAAAGATCTAACATTAAGTAACTGCATCAGGGAGGGGCACCTTTTTCTGATTTGTTCATGGACATTACTGTAACAGAGCACGAACATGTGTATGCAAACACTGGGCCATGTGTGAAGTGACATCATGGAAGGGGGAAAAAAAAGACCATAAAAAGAATGTATGCACAGACAGAAGAGCATGTTTGAAAGCACATTCGAAACAATGTCCAAGAGAGGAGAGAAGTAGAGAGAAGGAGAATTTTGGAATATTTTTAATATCTTTAAAACTGTCCAAATGGCTATGAAACAATTGTAACGCATAAGAAAATACACAATATGATGTTCTCATTTTATATTTTGTTGTCTTGATTTTTGCGAAAATATTATTATTATATATATATATATATATATATATATATATATATATATATATATATATATATATTCCAGTAAAAGGATTCTTTTCAACCGCTGTTTCTTCATTTATCTAGACATTTAAGGTGTTCAAGTGGATAAATCTCTTTATTGGGAAATAAAGATATAGTTGTTTGAATCAACTTTTCTATTGTATATCTATAAATGCTCTAGAATTCTAAATTAATAACTATTGAGCTTCAACTCTGAAAATTTGACTAGAAGAAAAAAATCTGATTTCTAGTCGTTGAATACTTTCTGACTATTTACTGTTCATGCCCACTGACTTGACATTTATAGTTACTTAACTTTCCTCAATTCTTATGTTAATTTCCAGTAGTGTGGAGGTAAAATATCAGCCTACAGAGCCAAAGGTGACTTTGTGACTGGGTTCGAATCTCCTGATTAGCAGTAATTGGATGGTTGCATAAGCATGAAGTACTAATGCCTGAAACAGTCGCATTTGCGAGTGATTTTTCAAAATGGCGACTAGAAATAATGAAACGCTAATCTTTTGGCGATTGTATTTCTTTCACTGACAATCTTCCAAAGCTCACTACTGAGTGAAAAATATCTTTTCAACTTTTTTTTATTAATAAAACGAACAATGTTAAATTATTTAAACAACAAAAGTTTAATAGAACAATGTACTCTTTTTTTAACGAAGGCTGTTAAAAAAAAATATCTGAAGAAATTAGAATGTTTATACCTTCAAGTAGCAACATAAAATTTGTTGTGTATTTAGAATTACACTTATTTAAAAAAAACAAAACAAAAAAAATGCAGAAAAATCTTTGATGCACATACTCATCACAGAACTAAGATGTCATATTCTAAAAATCATGTGGGTTTGGCTAGTAACTATTCTATTTGGTTAGTAAACGAAAATATTTACTTGTCAAAGGTTAATTAAAGATAAAGTTGTCCATAGAGCCCTGGTAGGTATAAAAATAATCGATAATATTAACTTAAAAAATATTATCGTTTCTCTCACTCTCTCACTTACTCTTCTTTCTATCTCTCTCTCTCTCTATATATATATATGTGTGTGAGAGAGAGAGCAAAAGATAAAGACAGAAAATAAAATAAAAAAGAATGAATCTTGTCAGAAGGTGAAAAAGAAAGTTAAAATAAGAAAATGAAAAACAAATCAGAAAAAGTATAAGAAATGTGCACGAAAGAAATGTCTATGTAAGGAATGTTCATGAAAGAAATAAAAAAAAGTTGAAAAAAATGTCCATGAAAGAAATGTTCATGAAAGAAATGTCTATGAAACAAATAAAAAAAGGTGAAAGAAATGTTCATGAAACAAAACAGAAAAAGTATAAGAAAATGTCCATGAAAGAAATTTCTATAAAACAAATAAAAAAAGTATAAGAAATATCCATGAAAGAAATGTTCATGAAACAAATCAAAAAAAGGTGAAAGAAATGTCCATGAAACAAGTAAAACAAAAAAAAGTATAAGAAATTTCCATGAAAGAAATGGCAATAAATGGAATGTCCATGAAACAAATAAAAAAAGGTGAAAGAAATATCCATGAAACAAGTCTGAAAAAGTATTAGAAATGTCCATTAAAGAAATGTCTATAAAGCAAATCAAAAAAAGGTGAAAGAAATATCCATGAAAGAAATGTCTATGCAACAAACCAAAAGAAGATGAAAGAAATGTCCATGGAGGAAGTCAGAAAAAGTATAAGATTGTCCATGAAAGAAATGTCTACAAAACAAATCAAAAAAAGGTGAAAGAAATGTCCATGAAACAAATCAGAGAGGGGCACCTTTTTCTGATTTGTTCATGGACATTACTGTAACAGAGCACGAACATGTGTATGCAAACGCTGGGCCGTGTGTGAAGGGACATCATGAAAGGGGGAAAAAAAAAAGACCATAAAAAGAATGTATGCACAGACAGAAGAGCACATTTGAAAGCACATTCAAAACAATGTCCAAGAGAGGAGAGAAGTAGAGAGAAGGAGCACAATCATATTAGAGACGTGGGTGACGTCACAGCTATAACGAGAAGTCATGTATGGCAGGAGAATGAAAAATAAAGGTCTTTTCTTTAAACCTAAAACAGGAGTTGAAGTTCTTTCTTTTTTCCTATTCTTTGTCTTCTTTGTTACTGAATCTACAACGTGTTGAGTTCTGAGTGTCTACACGTTAACGCGTGTGTAACGTTACATAACTACTGCCTTCTGCCTCTGTCTAACCCAACATCTCACCTCTGTCAATTGTTTATTCTGTTCCTTCAGCATTTTCACGCTATTATCCTCCAACACCAATGGATGACCAGCATTACCAATGGCAAGATTCATATGCAATGGAAATCCCTGAAACAATAAAAAAAAATAAATAAACAACAAAAAAGAAAGAAAAACATAATATAAGACTGATGTGCCTCTGCAGCAAAAGCACCACCAATAAAGTTTAACCCTTGGCCTTACACAAACAAACTGTGGTTTCATCTACATACTGATTACACTGAACAAATAAAAGGAATAGATTATATACTTTATCGTCTTATTAGAAAATTTTACTAAATGGCCAAAAGTCTGCAAATGCAAACTGCTGACAAGTAAAAACACAAACATATCATAGGAATTATTCGCAAGATTTGGTGTACCAGAAACTATTATATCTGATAATAAAACGCAATTTTTGTCAAAAGAATATGAAAATTTTTGTAAAATATTCTTGATAAATCACCAAAAAAGTACACCTTCTCACCAAGGATCAAACTGACTGGTTGAGAGATTTACCGATGTATTCAAAAAAGCGATCAAAAAGGCAAATGGTGTTCAAGCAGAAAATGAAGAATTACAAAAATTCATATTTGTTTATCAAATAACACCAGATGTTAACTTTGCTCTGTTACTTTTATGTACACAATTTATTCCAAGTTTTAAAATCCACAATGAAATTTAATAGTGTCATTGCCTATTAAAGTGGATCTTGAGTTTACTTTTGGCATCCACGTAACTTTGTCTTCCCTTATTTTGTCCTTTAGTCCTCACATTCCATGAGCAATGTTTTGAACAAAGGAGGAAGAGTTGCTGTTTTATGAATCAGAATCTATTCCATCTAACACTTACTGTTGGCAAGTTTTTGACCTTGAAGTATTTTTTAAGTTTCTTTTTTCTCTTTTTTGACTTAACTTAACTCCTCCTCCTCCTCCTCCTCCTCCTCCTCCACAACAAAAAAAAAAAAAAAAAAAAAAAAAAAAAAAAAAAAGGCAATAGTTATAGCCTGTTGATTTAGAATGACTGCTTTATGCAAAATTGATGGCTGAATATGGTTAAATTTATGCTCAGTTATTGCGTTAAGTATTAATCTCTAACTGTGCATCGAAAGGATACCATAATACTTAGTTTGCTGCACTTTATCATAACAAAACGTCAATACAAAATTACAGTCAGATCAGCTCAGTAGTTTCTAAGAAAATTATTGAAGTAAATGTTGTATTGTGATGACTAATCCTTATTAATACTTAACTGTGCATCGAATGGATGCCATAATACTTAGTTCACTGCAAAGGTTATAAACATAAAGGTCCATACAAAATTTCAGGCAGATCGGTCTAATAGTTTCCAAGCAAAAGTGGAATGGACAGACAGACTAAGAGAAATATACATATTGAGAAATGCAAACAATTTTTTAAATTATTTTATTCACATAATTCCACAGTATCTATACATCTTCATGCGTTTGGTCTGCTCAATGTTTAGGTGGTCTTTGCAGCATCCCCATGAAAAATCTTTATAAAACCTGTAGTCATAACCGTGTCTCCCCACTTCTGAATGCATAGAAAAATGAGTTTAATCTTCATCTTTTTACTGTGATAAGGATGAGTGCTTTCATTTCTAACAGTTCTAACTCTGTGACTCTGTTTCCATGCATTTCGATCTGATAAGATTATAATTAACATTAATAAGATTGCAATTAACATTAATAAGATTACAATTAACATTAATAACATTATAATTAACATTAATAAGATTACAATTAACATTAATAAGATTACAATTAACATTAATAAGATTACAATTAACATTAATAAGATTATATTTAACATTAATAAGATTACAATTAACAGTAGTCTTTGCAAGTCATCCTTTCTAATTGTTCAGAAACCTTTATTGCTATCAAAAAATACACCATCTCATCTTGAGATGCTCTTTTGCTGCAAATCATTTTTCATCCTTCCGAATGCCATATAGCCTAGTACAGTCCTCTAATTTTTCAAATTTAATTTTTCATCTATCAGAAGAATCTCGTTAAAGATTTGTGTGCAATTTAAGATAACGGTAAAATATTCAGAGAATAAACAAATTCATTTTGTTTTTACATTTGTTTTTTTTAATTTTTATTTTTTCTCTCTTTAAGCTTAAACAAGGCATGTTGCAGGAAACTGGGAGGGAATTCCAAAATCTGAGGAAATAAACTGTTAGAGTAGAAGGCTTTTCAGCATCTAGGAACCTGCGTGTCGAGTTAAATGGTCTGTAGGCAAAAAATTCTATGGGGTTTATGATATTGTGAACTCAGAATCTCAAACTAACTTGCATGCTTTAATGTCATAGTCATCTTGGCCATCTGCCTCAAATCAGTCTGAATGTCGTAAATAATGAAAGTTTCTCATCCCAAAATGCGGTCAACTATAGGTTTTATTTCAAATATGTCACCACATTGCTTGTATCAAACTATGACAGCACATAACGCTCACAATACTTAATGTTTGAATGCACAGAAGCATTGAGAATAAGGTTCACAAACCATCAAAAATCTCAAAATAGTGAGCGTTTTGTGCTGCCCTAATTTATAAACAGGACAACACCTAACCTGCAGTGCATCGTATGAAGAAAACTACCGATTTCACTGTAAAAAATGTGTTGCACAGCAAAGTCTCAACCCTGTCACCTGTCGTCAGACATCTGAAACACTTCAAAATGTGTCTCACGTTGATATTGATTGTTCAAGGCTGTGCAGGAGGCCACTTAAGACATTAAAAAGATGAGTAGCAGACAACTTGATCCTAGTTGGTGGCACAAGCGAAATGGCAGCAGACAAAAGTCATTCACAATGTGTGTAATTAAGCATGAGACACGAAGAAGAAAAATGATCATAATAATAAAAGTGAAATAATAAATTTGAGTGCTTGTTTATATTAATGATCATTTAAACGAACGCATTTCAGGTGAAAACATTACATACTTACATATAATGCCAAAATTAGTATAAATTAAAAAAAATTATGAAAAATGATCTAATTGAAAAATAATTAAAAGTAAAAATGAAAAATTTCGAGTTAAGCAATTTATAAAATTTTAACGTATGTTTTAATGAAGAGTTCACAGGAGAAGATAACTACAATTGATAATTTTTACTAAATCATCTGTACCATCATCTTTAATCCAGATATCTAGGATTGTATTTGTAGCTGATTTTTTTATTTAAAATACTTATAGTTCTAAATACATCTACTTGATTATTTTTCGTAATTTTTGGAATTTATATTAATTTCAATATGGTACGAAAGTATGGAATAATAAAAATGAATGCATTAATTTAAAAAATCACCAATATAAAAAAAATAACCAAATATAAAAAAAATAACCAAATATAAAAAAAAATAACCAAATATAAAAAAGAATAACCAAATATAAAAAAAATATAAAAAAAAAATATAAAAAAAAATAACCAAATATAAAAAAAGTAGTTTTTTTATAGAAAATAATTTTTTATATGATTTTTAGCAGTTAATAGTAAATCGTAGCCATTACAAGACTGATTTGGATCTCCATAGGTCGAATCATGTTGTCTTTTTTTATTAATTAAAGACGGCAGACAAAGACACACGATCCCCACTTTCTTAGAAAATTTGATTTTCTTCATTAAAAAAAAAAAGAAAAAAAAAAGATACTTGCTCAATTTATGTAATATAACATTTTTTTCCATGATGGATGCATAGATCATAAAGATTTTTCTGTATTTTTTTTTTAATTAAGTTTAATTCTGGACACAAACCAAACTTGGTACTAGTGCAGAGAGTGATCTGGACGTAAATAATAACGTTATTATTTAAAAAGCCATTCTTAACATGGGGAGGGGAGGGTGTTTTGTACCTATTCTATACTTCAACCTTACAATTGAATAAAACAATATATCATAAAACTTTAATTAAACTTGGAAATACGATTTAAAAAATAGCGCGGATCACTCTCTGCACTAGCACCTCAAACTTTTTATTTTTAAATCTGGTTTGAAAATAAGGAATTGTCAGGAATTTTCAGATTTTCTTTTTACAAACAATATTATTCTTATTGTGTTGGTATTTAAATCCAAATAAGCAAAGAAACAAAGAGTATTTACCCTTTCGGAACTTTCAATCAAGGTTTTCAGTTGTTGATTGACCTCAGAGATCCGAGTTTTCTGAAAATTCATTCTTTCCTGGCTTGCTTCCAAAGAAGAATCCTGAATAATTGGGGGGAAAAAGAAAAGAAATAAAAATTATTTATTTTGTAATTAAAGACTTGAGAAGATATAAGATCTGCCAAATTGCATGGCGGGAATGTTGATAAAAAGTTAGAGAACTAACAGCATGTGCATAAAGCAGTCACTCTCCACAACATAGCATTATTGTTTATTATTACTAGTTTTAGATTGAGTAGTAAAGGATTAATAAATGTGCATATGTGCGTACATGTATATATGTGTGTATGTACATGTGTGTGTATATATATATATATATTTATATACATGTATATCTACATTAGAAACAAAATAGCATATTTTTACTGTTAAGTTGATTTGTTTGGTAAATTCCTCACCTACTGACTCTAACCACGGTAAACAAATATAAATCAAACATTTATAAATGTGTTGACTTATTTGAGAAAACTCTGTTATTTTCCTTTCAATGCCTGACCTAATCACATTATATTAGCATTGTCTTCATCTTCATTCACTCTCGAAAGACAATGGATACTCTCTGTAAGGATAACAGTGTATGTAATTATGAGGCAAGGATTGCGCAATCTCCAACCATACCGCCCCTGAAACAACACTGCTTGAGTCCAGTAGCAAGAAGTTCAGGACGACTGGAAACAATGTCAAGATAAGCAGAGAGCACACACAGCACCTGGAATTCTCAAATGGTCATCCATTTTAATACTAACCAGGTTCAAAGTTTCTTAACGTTGGTGATCTAATGAGAACCAGTGTGTCAATGTGAATATGCCGTATATATTCAGCATTGTACATAGATCACTACACAGCTTTATTTTAAATGTTTAATGCCTCTCTTATTTTCCCTGGTATTTCTTTTTATGCGAAAATGTATGTATGAATGTGTGTTCGCTTTTTCTGTGTGTCTACAAAAGGCTTCTTTCAGAGAAGCGGTCGGTCGGTTCACAACTTTTAAAAACTTTTTATATCACATATAAATGGTAATATCTCACAGTTAACAACGAAACTCGCCTGTCTATTTAATTTGCTCGATTTCGGGAAGATAAATATTCAATATTTGTCGCTCGCCGCATGTGGGTTAGTCTTTTTCCTATAAAATCTCGGAGGGGGGGGGGAAGCGTTCAGCAGTAAATGAATGCTATCCCGCAGTCAAACTTGACCTCATTAACTCATTAAAACGAGCACCTGCTAAATCCAAGTAATTAAATAAATTCAAACGTGTTTCGTTTAGCATCTCACGGTGGGGCAATGGTTAACGTCTCACTTTTTTTTTCCCACTTTAATTTACAACTTTGCCTCAACGGTTCGGGTTCAATCCTCATACTTACTTTTTTTTTACCCCCCCCCCCCACACACACATCCAAACATTCGGGCAAAACCGGGTAC
>NC_136501.1:25655607-25745607 GCF_053919585.1 Euprymna scolopes
TATATACATATATATACACACATATATATATACATATATATACATATATATACACATATATATACACATATATATGCACATATATACATATATATGCACATATATATATACATATATATACACACATATATATGTATATATATATACACATATATATATATACATATATATACACATATATATATACATATATATACACATATATATATATACATATATATACACATATATATATACATATATATACACATATATATATAAATATATATACACATATATATATACATATATATATACATATATATACACACATATATATATACATATATATATACATATATATACACACATATATATATACATATATATATACATATATATATACATATATATACACACATATATATATACATATATATACACATATATATATACATATATATATACATATATATATATACATATATATACACACATATATATATACATATATATACACATATATATACACATATATATATACACACACATATATATATATATATATACATATATATAGGTTAAAAGACAAAATTAATTATTTATGTCAAGAAAATAATAGATCCCTAAGTTCTTTAAAGTGAAAGTTGAAGGAAACTATAATAAAAAAATTTAATAAAAATAATCACTTATTTGAAAATAGAAATTAAAGAACAAAACAAAATCAACAAAAAAAAAGAATAGATTTAAAAGGCTTACATTAAATGATGACCAGGCGGCAAGTTTCTGCTTATCATTAATTAACGCTAATCGCTTTTGATACCAAAGTCTGGCAGATTCCACAACCTCCATTCCTTGGACCAACATTTCCTTTTCTTCTTCCAATTGACGCATACGTTTAATCTACAAGAAAATAAATAAAAATATATAAAACACCAAATCAAGTACAAGCAGCAGCAGTCATAAATTATTTTGCATTTTTGCCAGAATTTTCATTAGGTGGATAGCATTACCTTTCAAAATCTGTATACTCAACGATGGTATTTTATGATTATGCAATCAAGGTTTGACCATGTTTTATGGCATATCAACCCCTTAAAGATTATTTGATATTGTATTTAAGTCATTTTAGTAAAAAGCTTGTTTTTTGTTTTTTTTTACTTGGGAGTAATCACTTATCCAGGCCCGAAAGCCACCCGAGGATAAGGATAATAAATGTAAGGTGGTAATGTCATCATCATCAGGACAAGCTCCTTGCCCAGACCAATGTAACTCTTCCTCTTCAGAGTTTCCTGTCTTCCATCAGTTGCCTCAGATCTTCAGGTTCACAGTTGGTGTCGTGTTTTATCTGCTGGATGTACATGGATATAGGTCGTCCTCTGCTTGCACATCCGTGTCATGGTGTCCATTGCAATACATCACTCACCAATTCATGTTTGCTCCTCAGATAGTGACTGGCAAATCATAGGCGTCTTTCCCTGATGGTATTAGATATGGCAGGTAGGTTGCCATAAAATTGCTGTTTTGTGGAATGATTTTGTCAAGATATATTTAATACTGTTCGTAGCATACGGGTGTACGTGCTGTCTAGTTTTTTTTCCAATCTTTTGGTGAGTGTCCAGGCTGTAGCACCGTAAATAAGGACAGACTCTACCACTGCTCTGAAGAACTGCCTTTTCAGTTTGTTAGTTAGCTTTGAAATCCGTACTGAACGCAGTCCATCCAATGCGGTCCATACTTTTGAGATCTGAATTTCGATATCACTCTCTGTGGAAACTATGTTGCTACCCAGATACGTAAACTGAGCAACTTCTTTCAGTGTTGTTCCAACCAGAGCTCTGATCTCTCCTTTCACATTGAAAGTCATAAACTTTGTTTTATCCGCATTAATGTGGAGACCAATATTATTTGCAGACTTTTCTAGCTTGCGTAACAGTGTTTGCACATCAGCAGTGTTATTCGCGAACAAAGCAATATCTTGTTGGTGGTAGTGTAGTAATCATTAATGGTATAAAATGGGTAAAATTTGATTATTTATGGGGATGGCTCAACAAGAACTTGTTTACATTGGATTTGAAGGCTACCACGTTGTATTCAACTGGGAAGCAGGATAGCAGAACAGTGTTCCACAGATGGGTAGTTCTGGGAAAGAAGCTCGTTCATGGAATCTGTGTTTGGATTTAGGCACAGACAGAGAGTGGGGGAAATCGTTTATAGTGGTTGTAGCTAGTTGAGTGAGGTTTTTTGTGAAAGTTTGGCAAGGGGGAACCATAGATTGGAGTTTTATGATTCAAGTTCTTAAGATCTTCAAATAGGTATTCATGGTATTTACATAGAAAAGACTAAAATACCAAATACTAAAATAAAGAAAATTTTTTATAGTGTACATACCTGTGATGAAAAAAAAAATATTGTACATCAAAACTCACATAACTTGATCAAGTAGTTTTATTTTTAAAACAGAAAAACAAATTTTATAGCTAAACAATGATCAACAATCTCTTAATGCCATTTTGCAAGACAAAGCAGGTGATTCCGTGATTCCAAATAATTAAAACTTTTGTCGGATTTCAGAAAATCATTCTTAACATGGGGAGAGAAAACTCAAAATTGCTTAGAAATTATTTTCTTGATCAATTAACGTGATTTTTAGTGCACAATATTTTTTTTTCATCACGGGTATGTACATGATAAACATAAGTAATTATTGACTAGCCACACCCAAAACTGATTTTATTCAATCGATAGATGAGACTCTTTTTCTGATACATTTTGATTGAGTGTTTTTTCTTACATCAAAAGTATTTTTACTTATTATAATGTTTGAAGCAATTAAAAAAAAATTATTCCAATTCAAAATGTCCCTTAATCTATTAGGTGAACCAATCACAAACCTTGATGAACACCTGCAACACTGGAGTGATCATTTCGCCTCACTGCTTAACCACTCCAACCAAACCCCCAACCATCCCAGATCACTGGTATCCCTTCTGATGCTTGCCACTGTATTATCACTCCTCCTACAACTCATGAAGTCCTGGACGCCATCAAAAAGCTGAAAAAAAAAAAAAGCAGCCAGTGAAGATGGTCTTACATCTGAAATCTTCAAACACTCTTCAAATGTCCTGGTCCAATTTTACACCAAATTATCTCTCGAGTTTAGAAAATCGGAAACCTTCCTCAAGATTGGAGTGGTGCTGTCCTGCTTCATTCTTCCAGAAAGATAAATGTATTTGCAGTAATAATCGCTGCATCAGCCTTATCGATATCAGCGCAAAAATTTTCACCACTATCTTATTAAAGCAGTTTCAACAACAATGAGACACACGTACAAGGCCCGACCAATGAGGATTCCGCCCAGGCTGTAGTTGTATTGACCAGATATTTACTCTCCGAAGAGTGCTTGAACAGTGCTGGAGCTACCAGCAGAAAACCATCGTCTGCTTCATTGATTTTACTGCTGCTTTTGACTTTGTTCATCGTGGAGTCCTTTGGAAGGTTATGAATGCCGATGGCATCTCACAGAAGTGCTCAACCTTATCAAGGGCTACTACCACTCAACTTGCACAAAAGTCCACATATACACTCATGAGCAAAAAGAAATTGGCCAAGAGTGAAAGAAGGAAAAATCGATTTTTCAATATTTTTCTATAAATTTTTGTTAATTTTAACTGAAAATTTCTATTTTGCACATTATTATTATTATTAGCATATAATAATAAGTGGAAAAATTAATCCTAAAAATGGTAAGACCGCATCTTGGCAAGGATATAAAAAAACAAATTGCAGGATTAAAGCAGTCCAAAATGACTTACAAGCAGATTTTTGATATTTTAAGAAAAGAAAATGTGAAAACATTTCTTTCTGCAGTAGAGCGAATTGGTCAAAGGTTCGCAGTCGAATGCTAGGTAAAAGGGAAATCTGGATCTGGTGGCCCTAGAGCATCCACTTTGAAGGACGACCACAGGCTTAAATTAACTGCTTTGAAGGATTGAAAGAAAACATGTTGACCATAGCAAAGAATTCAAGACAGGGGCTGGAAATTCTCTTTCTAGATATACAATATCTAGACGAATGAAAGAAATGTGACTTTCTTCTAAAAGGTGTGCAAAGAAGCCATTTTTATCTAAGAACATCAACAATAGAAAGAGATGTTTCTCATGTTAGGGCAAGAAAGATACAGACTGGTTCAAGAATGTTTTCTGGTAAGATGAATCAAGATTTTGTCTGGTTAGTGATGTTCCCGATGCTCGAGTGGTGCAATCGAGGAACTGGAGAAAGATTTTTGCCAAGTTTCATAAAAACGACAGTTAAACAATGGAATGGAGGGATAATGGTATGGGGAACTTTTAGTGCAGCAGGAGTTGGGGAACATATTAGATATGAGAAGTTAATCAATGCAAAGAAATACATTCGAATATTAGAAACAAGACTGTTACCAAGTATCCAAAAGCTGGGAATATCTCAGAACATTATTTTTCAACATGATAATGCCCCTTCACATACTGCTAAAGTCACAAAAAAAATAGTTTTTTGATAATTCAATTGATGTGATATTTTGGCCAGGTCAAAGCCCCGATTTAAACCCAATCGAGAATATTTAGTCCATAATATCTCGTGCATTGGCTGGAAGAACTTTTTTGAACACTGAGAAACTGTGGGAAGCTGTGCAAAGCGAATGGAATAGCATCTCCTCTTCACAGTGTTCCACTTTGGTCGAGAGCATGTCTAAAAGAATTGATCTTTTAAAGATATCAAAAGGGAATACGATTCAATACTAAGCATTTATTAAAGTAAATGTCTTGTTCTGTGTTACTAGTCTCGTTTAAGTTTCCTTGTTCAATTGTTCTTTGTTCAATATAGTTTTTAGTGTAATACAATGTATAAAATTTGTTTGGCCCATTTTTTTTTTTTTTTGCTCAAGAGTGTATGGTCAGGAATTGTGTTTTTTAATATTTACTCCAGCGTTCATCAAGGCTGCGTTCTTTCACCCACACCCTTCAATTATGCCATCAATTGGATTACATCCAAGGCCGAGGCGAAACCTAGCCTATGCATGCAAGTGACCTTTGCAAGCTGCAGGTGTTCGACTATCATTACCTACAGTGCATCCTACATGTCCACTGGCAACAATTTATCTATAACAACATGGTCTGGGGATGGGCATGCTGTAAGATAAACTCCCTTCAACAATCCCTCCTTGCCAGACGCCTTCATGGGTTCGAGCATATGCTTCATTGAAACCCAGATGACCTCATTCGTGAAACCATCGGCCCAGTACCACCACCAGGCTGGAAGAAATGCAGCACATGGCCAACTCAAAACCTTGTTCAAGATGGTGAAACAGGATGCTGAAATAATCCTTGGCTCTGCTGATGGAACCATGAATGGCTTACACCTGTAATGGAAACAGCCTCAGACCACCGCACTTGGTCAGTTGTTATTTGGGATGCGGTGAACTTGTTGGATGGAGCCCATTCAACCGATCCAAGGTGAATACCACAACAAATACAAGTACAAGGTTCAGTGTGTGAAAATTAATAAATTTATTTTTTCAGAAAAAAAAAAAAAATTGACCATCAGTAAGAAATCTTGTATCAGTAAGAAATTAAACAAAACATACCCACCATCTTAAAAATGGTGATGTAAATGTGATAATTTCTTTCTATTATTCAATTATATTTCTCATATGTTTTGATAAAAAAAAAATCAGTAAATATACTAGTTAGGATCGTTTATCTATGATATAAGCATTGCTTAAAATTTAAACTGAAATACGTAAGTTTACGTTTAGAAAGCTAAAATACAATGCAGGTTTTTTTTTCTAACAAATAAATATTTATTTGTTTAAAAAAAAAAAATCAAAATTTTTCAATAAGAAAACAATTCTAATTCATTTTATGTGTACAACGTGGCCCTCCTATCTCACACATTTGAAAAAAAATCACTGTCGAATGCAGAGCCTACTTTTCTCTTTATATTGACACCATGCCACAAAAAATGAAGAAAAGAGAGAAAAAAAATTTGTCATCATCCTGATGAAGATGCTATGATCGTTGAAAAATTTAGATTTTAAACAAATAAATATTTGTTTGTCTTTTAACAAAAAAAAATAAATGTGTTGGATTTGGCTTTCTAAACGTAAAATTTTAAACAATGCTTATATTATGGAGAAAACAACCCTTACTAGTATATCACTGATTGTAAACTTATATTTCAATTTAAATATACTGGTTTTATATAATAAGCTGTTTTGAAACAGTGCTTAATAGTATTTTTTAGAATTTCTGAAAGTTAATATTAACCAAACTTAAGAAAACAAAAAAAAAACAAAAAACAAGCAACAACAGTTCTTGGAAGATGTTTGAAACCAAGCAGTGTTAGAGGTACAGCTTGATTAACAGGACTCTGGTGAAAATCCACAGGAAATTAGCACAAGGATCCATTGTAGCAAACAAATATGTGTTGGTTTTAACCCTTATCATTGAGAGGCCTCCTATATTAAAAAAAAATACACAAAGTGCAGAACTGCAAATCAATCCAATGAAAGTGACAATGTTGATTCTGCATCATTCCTTTGTGTGCTCTCGGCTAAACTTTCCCCCGTCTTTGCCTGAAACTACTGAGCATCACTGTTCTTGGTGTCAGGAGTAAAAACCTATAATCTTGCAGATTGACTACAAGCACAATGGAGCCACTGGTGCGCTTGTATCAGCAATATCCACATGAAACATATGCAAATGACCGAGCCAGTGTGCCAAGTGATGTCACAGCAGAGAAAAAGAAGAAAAAGTAAAAAAGGAAAAAAAAAAAGGACACATGTGGGTGGCAGGTGACAGCAGACATACGTGAACGGAAAACAACAGGAACACACATGGGCGGCAGAGGACCAGGAAAATCATGTGCCAGCATAAAATGAACATGTGGCATGTGGTGTTGAGAGACTTTTAAGCCTGTGTTGAGATGGCAGGTTTTAAGTATGTGGCAGATAAAATGAACTGTTTAAAACAAGATGCAATGCATTGTTGGAAATAGCGAGAATAAATTAATTTTACTTCAACTAAAAAAGTTGAGTCGAATTTCTTTCCTTGTTTATTTACTTTCTTAGACACGTGTTGAGTCTGAGTGCTAAAATGTAACGACACAGTTGAAAAAAGATTAACATGTAATGGCCACATTACACAAGCTGCCACTAACAAGAAAGACTTCACGCAAACCAGATAATCTTAATAATCGTGAACTCTATATCATTTAACAACGATATGAAGCATATTATTTGGATTATTCAGATAACTGTTCTCATTTTGGATATTATTTTCACAAAGTTTTTGCCAATGTAATCACTGACCGTCTTCAGGTGTATCTTGTTGAATTCGGAAATCTTTCAGTTGAACTTGAGAATCTGCATGGAATTTCAGTGCGGGCAATACTCAAAATATATTTGTGATTTGCTTAGGACTTCTACCCAGTCATGGCTGACAGAACAAGAGCATGCTACTTTCATGGATTAAATAAAGAGTTTCATCCAAGATTCCGTGCAGATTTCCAGAGTTCGACAAGATACATCTGAAACGTTAAAAATAACACTCAAGATGAGAACAGTAGTCTGAATAATCCAAATAATACAAATTGTCCATTATCAATACAGAAACAAAATAATGACCATAATTCAAGATCAGGCATGACAAACCATGAAAGACCAAAAAAAGTATCTTATGATGAGGCATGCAAAAGAAATTAAACAAAATAGTCTTTAAACTGCGGTAAATATAAAAAAATATGTAATTACGATTGTTGCAATATTTTTGATATGAGGATATGATCCCTGAAAGTTAAGAGATTCTATTTATAAATGCTACTGATAGGAACTGACAAATCAAATTAAGCCATGTTCTGCTAGCAACCAATCAAAAACCAGAATTGCTCCATAAAAATATTGAATCTTTGAGCATTCCAGCATGTAATTTTTTCGCGTCAACACAAGAAAGATCTTTTGCTCTCGGCCTGCAAAGTTATAAAATCCAGAACATGTACAGAACAGCTACCCACTGAAAATTCTTCCTCTCCAGGACTTGTACAGAATAACTACCCATCAGAAACTCTTCTGAGATTAAGCATGGTTTTAAAACCGATTAAAGACATAGATTCAAGGCAACATGTTTCAAATATCAAAGTTATAAATGTAACGTTGCCCAACATGTAGCTTGAGTTGCAAAGTAGACAAAGAACAGGAAATGTTCCCCAACACATTGTAGCCTCAGTCGCACAGTAGACAAAAAACAGGAAATGTTCCCAACACATTGTAGCCTCAGTCGCAAAGCAGACAACAAGAAATGTTCCCCAACACATTGTAGCCTCAGTCGCAAAGCAGACAACAGGAAATGTTCCCCAATACATTGAAGCCTCAGTCGCAAAGTAGACACATAATAGGAAAGAACTTCAACTCGTTTTTTTTTTTTTTGTTGTTTAAAGACATTTATTTCCTCATTCTCCCTCCACACATGACTCCTCGTTATGGTTGTAACATCTCTCTTATGATCATGGTCTCAAACATCATCCACGTCTCTCATGTGATCATCTTCTCAAACGTGCTCTCTCCTTTTCATAGTCTTTCTTTTCCTTACTATGATGTCATTTCACTCACAGCTCGGTATTTGAATATCATATGAATGTTACATAAAGAGGAAGTATTTTAAGAAATTCAATTTCTAGAATAATAATTATAGGCTTGGTTTGAAATTGGTAATTAGAAGGAGGCAGCAAAAAAAAGATTTCCTGCAGGTAAAGAGATGCGCAATTGTGCATGTGTTCACATATGCATGCAGGCAAATATTAACCGAGCTCTACAATTGTCTTCGTATGAAGACAATCCAATAATATAAATATCGATGAGAATAAAATAGCAAATGAAACTGATTAAAATCAAAATGTTTTTAATTATCAAATTCTGTTTTCAGATTTAATCTCCACGCATATATACAAAAGGCTTTGTCTGTCTGTCATGTTTGAAATGTATTTAGTTCTTATCCAGAATTCCCCCAATATTAAAAATAAAAAAAAAATAAAGAAAAATCTGTATGACGTATGTACCCACGATGAAATTTAAATATTATAGTCCAAAAATCATATAAATTGATCAAGTAGTTTAAATTAGTGGGGAAGTGGGGGTGCCTAGCCTAGCCTAGCCTCGTCGGGTCGTAAGATACTTAAATATATTTTAATCTATGCAGATTTTGTATTTATTATTACAGAGCTAATACTCTATTGAATATTATATTGTACCTAATACATAGTAATAATTTAATAAAAAAAAAAAATGACTGAGGTTCCATCAGCTAGAATCAAATTCAAAACATTTAATACTCCAGCCGTGTTCTCTACTGATGTAGCCATCGAGGGATAGGTAAGAAAGATTTAATATTAAACAACTTGAAGAAATGCAAAAAAAGAAATAAAAATATGGGAGCAAGTTGAAATGAACATTTTGCATTTCAATTTGATAATATATTTTAGTATTCATTATTCATCCATCCAAACAAAGATTTTACTCTTTATAAACCATCCTTGGTGTAGGATTACAATTCCCTGTTTATTTCAGTAGTTTAAGAGTTTATCAGTTAAATATTTACACACAGACAGACACATTTTTGCTAAAAACTTTGCAGAAAATTCTACTCTATATGATCAGGGCCACCTACCCACATCTATTTCCTCCTGTGTCTGAAATCACAGTATGCGACATACAAATAACTGTGCATGATGTTGCCAAGATTATCAAAAATCTTGATCCCAGTAAAGCAACTGGCCCCAATGGCATTCCAATTATAGTGCTCAAAAAGCTTCAACCAGAACTAGTCCCCATACTTATAAAGCTGTTTAAGTGT
Source organism: Euprymna scolopes (assembly GCF_053919585.1). Taxonomy (NCBI): domain Eukaryota; kingdom Metazoa; phylum Mollusca; class Cephalopoda; order Sepiida; family Sepiolidae; genus Euprymna; species Euprymna scolopes. Next base: position 25,665,471 of record NC_136501.1, read on the forward strand.
TGTCTTAAGGAGAAATGTTTCCCAACACCCTAAAAAACCTCTTCAGTATTTAAAAACTCAGGCAATCACTCATCTCCCTTTCAGTAGAGACCAATCAATTTCCTGTGCGTCGTGAGTAAACTACTGGAATCTGTGTTAAACAGAAAAGTGATCAAACACCTCGACATAAACAACCTTCTCAATGACATGCAATATGGTTTCCGCTTGTTTAGATCTACAGCTGATGTACTAACAGTAATATCTCACAGGATTGGTGAATCTCTCGATGTAAGCTTCATTTCTAGGGCAATTGCTTTTGATATATCAAAGGCTTTCAATATGGTGTGACATAATGGCCTGCTATACAAGATTTCAAGCTAGGTATATATATATATATATATATATATATATATATATATATATATATAAAAAATAATAATAAAACATATATATATATGTACTTATTGATTTGTAAATCGCCACTTGTTCTCGTCTCCTCTTACCAACAGCGACTATAATTCATTCCTCGCATTGTGACAGCCTTCTAAATCTCTTTTACATATATATATATATATATATATATATATATATATATAGTAATTTATAAAATATATATGGCGATTAAGCTACACTGAATATTAGGCGTTTCATCCACTCTAGGATTCGTCAGGCTTATGCGCGAATTCTGTGGTTGTTTATTGTTTTTATATGGTCCTCTTCTGTTGAGGGTTTTTAGTTAGCCAATCAGCTTTCTAGTATCCACCGCGCCCCTTCCTATCAGCCAATGGGCATGCATTTTATCGAACAAAGGATCTGTTTTAAAACTAGTTTAGTGGTTTTAGGCAGACATTTCTTTTTTTTTTATATATATATATATAAATATACATATGTGTACATACATACAATATATATACATACATATATATACATATATATATATACATACATATATGTGTGATCGTTTATGTATATTCATGTTTATTTAATAGAAAATATACAAATAAATAAATTAAATAAACATGAATATACATAAACGATCACACATATATGTATGTATATATATATATGTATATATATGTGCATATATGTATGTACACATATGTATATTTATATATATAAAAAAAAAAAAGAAATGTCTGCCTTAAACCACTAAACTTTAAAACAGATCCTTTGTTCGATAAAATGCATGCCCATTGGCTGATAGGAAGGGGCGCGGTGGATACTAGAAAGCTGATTGGCTAACTAAAAACCCTCCCTCAACAGAAGAGGACCATATAAAAACAATAAACAACCACAGAATTCGCGCATAAGCCTGACGAATCCTAGAGTGGATGAAACGCCGAATATTCAATGTAGGTTAATCGCCATATATATTTTATAAATTACTAACTAGCTTACCTACGTATTGAGCACTTTTGAAGTAAATACTTAAAGTTTACGCATAAATCTATACTTTCGTATATTAATTTTATGTGAGTAAATGAAGTAGTTTATATATATATATATATATATATATATATATATTTGTAGTCATCGACATACAGTCCTGTTTCGTTGTATCACAACTCATCAGTGCCGCTAGACTACCATCTTTCCCAAGCCAAGGATTGAATCTAGAACCGTCGTGTTGACAGTCGGCAGTTACCCACTTGACCATGGAATCGACGCCCGTAAATAACTCGTCGGAATGTCTATTTAAATAGACACCCACCACCACTTTTATAGTGCTCAAATCGCCTGTTCGTAAACAAACAAAAATTAAATAATAATTATTCATTTTTACCTACAGACACTAGTGTTTTATTGTTTCATGCTTACGCAATCATCAGTGTAGGGTAACAATTCCTGTCGGTCATGAGATTCAAACCCAGCTATGAAGCCACCTTTTACTGAACCCCCATCTCAGGGCCACCAAACAACTGCCACAGGAAAGAAGGGAATTAAGAACTATTAAATGCCGAATTCAGGGGAATACATTAGGTAATCTAGTGAATGGAAGTCGTGAACATTACAAAGACGCTAGTTGATTGCCTTAGTTATAACTCCGCAGACAGTGTCCATCCTTAAGTATTCTTAAAGGGGCTCGATAGTTATAATTAAATAATGATTATTCATTTTTATATAAACTTTATATATACACAGCAGCCACATTATATATTTATATAGACACTAGATAATATGTATTGTTATATACGTATTATACATATATTTAGAGATGATATATATATATACACATTATGTACGCACATATCTAACTAACTTCTCTCTCTTACTAACTGTGCTCTATCTTTCTTTGATTCTTTCTTTCTTTGATGTTACCAACCAGGTCATCAGTCTTTGCTTATATAACCAGTATAAAATTCTCAGAATATTTTCTGGTCACATTGTTGTCTCAGCATCTACCGAAAACTCATTAACCCTTATCCTAGAGTAGCTTATAGGCCTTGATAAGTGGTGACCACCAAATAAAAACAGCATATCAAGTTAGTAGATCAAATGAGTTGAAAGGTGAAATAATTTTTACAGCCTTGAACTGAGTCAAATATGTGATTCACACGAGCAAACATTTTCTAAAGTAACTTCAACCCTTAGCATGACAATAATGTCAGAGGCCATTCCACTCTTGAAAGTGGCCTAAATAAACAAAATTTTGCAACAATTGAGTTCTGAGATTCTAAATTTTATTTTTAGAATTCAGTTTTCATTAGAACTAGCGAGGGTGCCTGGCGTTGCCCGGGTGTTTGGGGGGGGGGGTAAAAAAAAAAAAAAAAAAAAAAAAACAATGTTAAACTTCTTTAAAAAATCGTTGCCCTGTGTAAAAAAAAATTAAAAAAACTTTTGGTAGGTATGATCGAACCTGGAACCTTATATATTATATTTTAATTCATACAGAAACTGAGACATGTGCATGCGAGTATCATGTTTTTTTCTAAACAGTTCATTTATTGTAAGTAAAAAAAAAAAAAAATACTCGAGCTGAGATCGAAACCAAAACTTAAAGACAGTGATTCAAGCATAATAACCATTAAGCCAACTTGATACAATCTTTAAAAAGTGTTTTCAAACCTACTTATCCTTAACATAAGGAAGCTGTCATGTGAACACATGCGCATTTGTGAAACAGTTGACAAACAGATAAAAATCTAGTGACCTCCCACATACTAATTTTCCAATTTTGACCCCTTAGCAGCCCTTTTTCTGGATGAAAACTGACTAAAAAGGTTTGCACATGTCTGAATACCCTATATATCCAATTTCAAGTCTGTAGTTAAAAAATTACTTGAGTATCTAGGTTGAGAAGTGTCCTCACACATACCCACACAATCTCACTTTTATAGATATACAGAAGATATTCCATGCCTCCGTTCAGTCTTGAAAGACAAAGGATACCCCCTGCAGGGACTGCTGTGCATGTATTTGTAAGACAAGGGTTGCGCAATATCCAACCACACCTCTCCTGAATCAGCACTGTTTGAGTTCAGTGGTAAGGAGAAGACCAGGACGATTAGAAATAGTGCTGAGATAAGCGGAGAGCACATACAGCACCTGGAAGTCCCAAATGGTCACCCATTTTAGTACTAACCAGGTTCGACATTGCTTAGCTTGGAACTGGCTTCTTGAAATGTCAAAGGAATATTAAATTCTCAAGCAGTTACTAGTCGCATGTATATCCCATTTAGGAAAGATGATGATATTAGGTTCTTGCAGGAAGATGTCGACATCCTCCAACATACAGCACCTGGTATTCCCAAATGGTCACCCATCTGGTACTGACCAGACTCAACATTGTGTAACTTTGGTGATCTAATGAGGATGTGACAAAGTGATTATGTCATTAGATAAAATAAATTATTCTTACATTTTTTGTTTTCTCTTATTATATGTCTGTGTGTCAGGTTAAAACTACCAATGATACTCTTGCAAATCTTACATATTCGAATTTGCTATAATGTGGTTATGGTTTTAACAAAATACATAAATCAATCGTCTCGTGAAAGTCATGGTTTTTCTTTTTAATTTTCCTAGATGCTAGAATATCATTTCCATAATTTTCATCATCTATATATATTTATTATTTGAGGGTAAACAGTTACATATGGTCACTACAAATAGCCATCTATTTCAGTCAAAGAGACTTCTTCAGGTGACCCAGAACCTCTCGACGCAAAAAAAAAAAAAAAAAAAATTTTCTTTTTGGCATCGAGAGATTCTGGGTCGCCTGAGGAAGTCTCTTTGACTGAAACAGATGGCTATTTGTAGTGACCATATGTAACTGTTTACCCTCAAATAATAAAAGAATATTTTGCTCTTTTTATTGAGCACTATCTAACAACTTTGTTGTCTTCATTAGTCCCTACTTTTGAACACCTCAAACCTATATATATATATATATATATATATATATATATATATATATATATATATATATATAATGATGGATGCTCACGTCAATTTCGACATATGAGCTCCCCCACAACAACTAAATAGCTTGGAAATCACACAGATGATTTGTTTATAGTGGTGAAGGCTTTGTGCAAAACCAACCACACTTTTTAGTATAACTGCTAATTTTTGTTGATGCAATGGCTACCACAAGCAGACAACAGACCTCAGCTTTTATATCAGTTTTCCTTCCCCTAGATGCAAGTTAATGAACACTGGGAGTGCATCCAGATACCAACTTGGAAATTTCTACATCTCGGCGTGGTACATAACAGCATCTAGCCTTCCCAAATGGTCACTCATCTAGTACTGGCCGGGCTCATTGCTGCTGCTTAACTTCAGTGATCTGGCAAGAACCTGTGTGTCAAGCTGATTATATATATATATATATATATATGTTCAAATAACAAGATCTGCTGCTATCAATAGCAATGGTCCACTCCACAAATATAATCCGAACCAACATGCTAATCGTAATACTTCTAACCCACCCTGTCGCACTAGGAGAAAGAAAAATATTTGGTTTAATCCTCCATTTAGCGTAAATGTTAAAACTAATATACCTAAAGAATTCTTCAATATTGTAGAAAACTCTTTTAAATACCCACACAGATATAGTTCTATTTTTAATAAAAACTCAATAAGAATTTCTTATTCTACTATGCCTAATTTAGCACAAAGAATCTTAGCATCTAATAACAAAAAATTAAATCAGCCCAAAAAATCCCTTTCCCAATCCAACCAAAAAGAAACTGCAACTGTATTAACAAACATCTTTGCCCACTCAATAATGATTGCATCCATAAAGATGTAATATATTCATGCACAATTACAGAGCTCCCACGCAATTCTCCCATAATAGACAATAACATTTTGCTACCCAATTATCCTTCCTCCGACCCTCCCTCTGATATAATTATTAATCCAACAAACGAATCAACCAGCCCCCCTATTTTCAATCATACAACCAGCTATAATAATAATAATAATAATAATAATATTTTTCATAGCAGCCATCCTAACACTGATAACACTAATTATCCCCTCCAAACCAATCCTGCTACAATTACTGTCCTACCCTCTGTTCATCAAAATGAACAAAATTTAAATTCTCTTCCCAGTATAAATCAACAAATTAATATTAATGCTCGACCACGAGCTATTAATAAAACATATACATATATAGGTGCTACTTCAACTTTAATAAAGAAAAGAATTTCAAACCACACTTCTTCTTTCAATAACCAAAATTTAAATAATAACCAGGGAACTTCTCTAACTACACTGGTTAAAAAGTTTAACTCTGCCAATACCCACTTTTCAATTAAATGGACCATCCTAAAAAAAGTTAAGTCTTATACTCCAGGATCTAAGTCTTGTCACCTCTGTACATCTGAAGCTATAACTATTATAACCTCCCCTCAAAGTAGTAATATAATAAACTCTAAAAACGAACTGATCTCCTATTGCAAACATATGTCCAAGTTTAAATATGGTAAATTTGAAATCACATAGCTATTAATCTAACCCTTCAAATAAATATCTTTTCCCATAATTTTTTTTTATATATAATCTTATCTTCTAAGCTTTTTATATTTTTAATTTTATTTGTTTTTCTTTATTTCTTTGGCCGGTTTTCCATCTGCTGTCTCCGTTTTATGGTATGAGTATACCTATTAATTAAATATATACATCAACCTACTCATTTTTATTCTATGTATTTGTTTACTTATATTTTACTATATGCATTTACATACACATTTATTTGCCTTATTCCGGAGTTTGTAGATACCGGCCTATCCATCCCCTTATTTTGTATGTAAGTATGTATGTTTTTATTTAACTTGTATATGTTTTTGGATATGTGTATATATTTATGCATGCGTGTGTGTTTGTATATATATATGTGTGTGTGTGTGTTATTGTATATGTATACATATATGTATATATATTTATATGCGTGTGTGTATGTATATACATGTATGTGTGCATTTTTGTGTCTGTATGTATATATATAATTTTCTATTTTTTTATTTATTTACTTTCATTCTTTTTTTTTTTTATAACAGACGCCCCATTTCATAAACTTAGCCATTTATTTGTTCTGATCAGTTTTCTTAATTAATTCTGGGACTTTCACGTGCATATCTAAGCTGACCTAATTATTAACGCTAATTTTTGCGCTTCTTGTCTGGGTCAGTTTGACCTTGCTTTTCAAATTTAAATCTTCACCGCTTTTCGGGTGTTTTTTTTTTTGTTTTTTTTTAAACCTAAATTTTTTTGATTCATCTAGCCTTGACAGACGTGTTTTTAAATATTCTCTCCAGTACTTTTCTTTTAATGATTTGGAATTCATTCCATTTGCGCTTTTGGATTATTTTGGACCATTTGGAATTTACCCATTGGATTGAAATTTTAAATTCGACTGTTTTGGATTTTACCATTTTTGGATTTTTACCCTTCACCGGAGTGTCCATTCATGTAAAATCTTTTTATCATTTTTCTTTTGCCTCCTGTTCCCCTTACCTCACCCTTTTTTTTAACCAAGTAAGATCTGTGACTTACTTGTAGTTTCATTAAATACTTTTATATGCAAAATCCGATCCTGCATTTTGCTAATTCCTGCCCTCTGATGAGAAGGAGAGGAGAAAATATGATGGTATATTTTACATAATATAGTATTTAATTTAAATCTGACAACTAAGAGCTAATAATTATATAGTATGATTATATGTAAATAATAAATTCAATCTCAAATTAGTATATGGAATAGAAGTCATGAAACTTGAAATATTCTAACAAATGGCCTAATTGTAATAATTTGGACATGTTAAATATTAGTTGCAAATAAAATACTTTATAATTATGAATAAAATAAAAAGTAAATGGCAGAGTGTAAGAAGATTAAGTGTTGTGTTGTAATGACAATTTTTAATAATCATAAAATAATAAAGTAGAAGTAGAATTAAATTCTCGGGTTGATTTAATTACTCATTTAATTAGTTGAAACAAGAAAGTATTATATGATTGATGTGCTGACCCAAATAAATAAACCAAATGTGATAATAGAAAAATAGATATAAAAACATTAGTTATAATAAGATATATGTATTGAATAAATCTAAACATGAAATAGAGTAGTATAATTTTTTTTATTTTACATTAATTAAATGTTAGTAATTTTATTTTAGAATTATAGGTTAAAAATATATTAAGCTATAAAATTAACATACGGAATTAAGGATGTGGAACTTGAAATATTCTAACTGTTAGTCTAATTGCAATATTTAAACATGCTAAATATTAGTCTATATTAAAATTTCAAATTAAAAAAAATGGTAATGGGGAGAGTAGGAGAATATAAAATATTATGTTATAATAACAACATTAACAATCCTAAAATAATAAAAGCAAAATAAGAATTAACTCATTAAATATTAAATTATTATATGATTAGTGCACTTTTAAATACAAATACAAGTGGGGAAACGATTTATTCAGGTTAAAAAAAAAAAAAGAAATAAATTATACTAGATTAGTTTGGGAAATGATTATTAATACTTGATTGAAGAATATTTAAATATAACAACTGTAGAAGAAAAATGTTAATTTTTAAAGTAAAACTTTCAAAATAAATTAAAATAAATAGATAAATAAAATAAATAAAAAATAGTCGTAATTAAGTAAATAAAATTAAATATTAACCTGATAAAGTTATAAATATATAATAGCTCAAATTAAAATAGAAATTAAATTTTTATTAACGGGTATATATTAAAAAAATTTTTTTAAATATTGAACAAAATATACAAATTAATTAATAAATATCAATTAAATAATATAAATACAAAAGAATAGCTTAAAGGATAGCAAATAATTTATTATTACTTTAGAATTTACTGATAAATATAAAATAAATAATGAGATCTAATTTCAACATATTAGGATACAATAAAAAATAATTAAAAAATTTGGGATATATTTGAATTCAATTAATTAGAGTAGATGAAATATAATAATTAATTAACTAATAGACATACCAGCTAATCATTCATTTGAATATTATAATTTAACTTAGATTATTGATAACTAACACTCATAAATATAGATTAATTTATAATGAAATGTTTTAAATAAATAATATGATTCAATTTATAATAAAAATTAGATTAATAAATAATATACAATAAAATAAGAATAAAACTAGATAAATATATCATTTTTATCAATATAATAATAAAAATCATTTAATATGACTAGGTTGGATAATGGGAAACGGCTCATTAAAATTTAAAAGTGAATTATCCACCTTTGACTGTATTTAAACAAATTACGATAAAATATTACAAAATGGAATTTTATATTAAAATTAAGTAAGATTAATGAAAAATAATTAAATCACAATAAAGAATTAAAATTTATGTAATCACAAATTTATTTAAAATAATAATGATAAAACTGAATTATATATGGATATAAAATTTAGATAAAATCAAGAATTGTATCATCGAAAATTGAATATATATATATATATATATATATATATATATATTGTAGTTAGTTTCGTATAAAATTAAATAAATATGTAGATATGTTGTATATATTTTACAATTATTAATATTATCTAAGTAAATATATATAGATTAAATATACATAAACCATAAATTAATAAAATACTTAATAGAATTTTTTTTAGTAGTGTATATCAAAATTAATACAATTTATTGATACGGATATTTAAATATTAGTGACTTGTAAATTAAAAAATGGTGTAATAAAAGATAAAATAAAAGGTAATTGCAACTCCCCTTCCAATTTTCAGATTTTGTAATCATGCCCAAATGCATTTTATTTTCTTTTGGTGGATTGATAGTTGCCAATTCTTCTGATGAGTTATGGGTAAAATAGATTCATTGATTGATATAATAATTAAATGAATTCCGCTACGAAATAGTTGCTGTCAAGAATTGTAAATGACACCGTACTAAAAGGAATAAATTGTAAGATGGTCAACATCATGAAATTTGGAATATAGACTTTTGTCATTTGTTTATTATATGCTCTGTAATTACATTGAGCTTCATAAATTAAGGATTATTATATAAAAAAGGTGAAATATAATTGAAAAAATATTTCCCCTGAAATTATATATATATATATTATATGGAAAAATGCGCGCATGAAAAGTAATATTCTTAAGATTTTCTTAAACCTGGAAAAGTAAAGGACAAGAAATTCAACCTGGAAAAGTAAAGAACAAGATATTCTAGTAAAGTAAAAAATAAGAATTTTTTAGACTTAAAATATTGCAGCTAAAAATAAAATTTGAATATTGATAAATATTTTATTTATTATTTGCACACGTTGTTGTTTATTGTTGAGTTAGAAAGGGTGTCAGTCGCTGGATTGAACTTATTTCCCCCCCTATTATTTGCATATATTTATGCAGTGAAAATTGTTTGAATAAAATTAATTCATTAGTTAGTTAGTTAGTAGATGGAATTAATAATTTTATAATTTACATAAAAATTAATAATTTTATTATATCATAATTAGGATCATTTAATTCTTTCTAACTCAACAATAAACAACAACATATGCAAATAATAAATAAAATATTTATCAATATTCAAATTTTATTTTTAGCTGCAATATTTTAAGTCTAAAAAATTCTTATTTTTTACTTTACTAGAATATCTTGTCCTTTACTTTTCCAGGTTTAAGAAAATCTTAAGAATATTACTTTTCATGCGCGCATTTTTCCATATAATCCATGATTTTTCCAGGCATTGCTATTGTATTAATATATAAATTTATAATATTTATTAATGAATATCAAAAAAAATTAGCTCTCAAACACACATTTATGCAATATTTATCATTCAATCACAGTAGTTCCGAGCCAGGGTCTCTACTGAGACTGCGGTTCATGAAGTCGTGATCTGTATAGAGTGTAAACTAACAACAAAGAAGATGGCACTTGGTGTCTTTTTAGATATCGTTGGAGCTTTTGACAACATACCCTTCAGTAGTATGTTCAAGTCGCTACGGGAACTCGCTACGGGAACTGCCACCAGTACTCATCCGATGGGTTGCTTACATGGTGAGGCACAGAACAGTTCAAGTAGAGCTACTGAGGGCAACCGTTAAAAGGGAAGTAGTTAAATGAAACCCCCAAAGTGGGATTTTATCACCTTTACTATGGAACTGTATGCTGAATCCTCTTTTAAAGGAGTTTAAAAATAGGAATATTTATGCCCAGGCTGCTGCTGATAACATCGCAGTGCTGGTCGCGGGTTCAAAACCATCATTGGTCAGACGCATTGCCAAAATGGGACTACATTTTTCATCAAATGTGATAACGAAAAATTTGAGTTCATTCAAAGAATATGTATATCATAGAATTCACTAATATTTTTAATCGATAAATTCACCATTTTTTGCTATAAAATCATAAGGAGAGTTAAAAAAAATTAGTTATTAAAAAAAAGTTCGGTTTTTTAATTATAAAAAAAGACGATACACGGGATTGAACCTAAAATCTTTCCACCAACCCCCAGTACTCTAACCGTTACGCTAACATGTCATATTGGCAAAATTGCAGTAAAAAATATTTATATACAAAAAAAGTTATGCAAAATAAAAAAGGCGTTAGTCACTTACTCTCCTGTTTGTGAACCCACATATTTTGCTGTAACTTTTTTTCTACTGAACCAATTTTCGAAATTTTTTTTTCAAAATGTAGCTAATGAGGTGTTCTATCCAACTATAGAACCTGTTTGAAATTTGGTTGCGAACGGAATTAGTGGTGGGGGTTTGAATGTGTCTCGATTCATTCAATTTCGGACTTAAGCATATATTCAACCACTACCGTGGTTGAATGATATATATATATATATATATATATATATATATATATATATATATATATATATATATATATATATATATATTATTTCATGTATCCACATCAAATTTTATAACAAGATATAATATTTTATGTATAGATTTTCAGTATTTATTTTGGCAGTGCTCAATATTTGAATAGAGCTCGGTAGTAAGTTTTCATATCTTACAATCTATCTATATGTTTGTTTTTGTTCATTCTTTCACCATTCCGATTTTCCTACATTGCTATCAGCTTTCATACTTACTTACCAGGGATGCGGCAAGCAAACTAATTTTATTTTTTAATAATATATATATGTGTGTGTGTGTGTGTGTGTGTGTGTGTGTGTGTGTGTGTGTGAAACAGCGAAACAGTACTGTATGTGGATGACTTTATATATATATATAAAAGAGAAAGAGAGAGGAAATGAATACACATATTGGTGTTTATAGTATTTTCCAGCATTTTGGTGATGAGGAATTTTCATTAAACTGCTCAAGTGTTGTATATAGGGGGAGGGGGCAAGAAAGGCAAGATTCTGCATAATTGATGGTACATGCAATAATTGAGACAAGCCCTCATCTTCTCATAGCTTTGATGCCAGCATGACACAACTGACGTGCTAATTAGCTGCTGACAAATCACCACCATCACCATCCACCCAAATCTGACGCAGAGGGTGTGTAGAGTTTGGATACATACAATGTATAGCACGGCCCCTAATTGACAAAAACAAAAGCATGAGTTAAAAACTTCTGAGATTTCACCAGAAGGAATGACGGGTTTAGTGCACACAGTCATGCAACATGTAAATATTGTGGACATGCATGATAGTCAGCTAAAGATTTCAAACCTGCATTTTAATTATTGATTGAATGAAATAGATTTCATCTAGAAAATAAATATGAATGTTATATTTAAAGGAGAAGTAACTCTTTACCCAAGAATTATCTCCCTTGCCTGAAAGTGATTGTTTTTTTTTGTTTGCTTTTTTTTATTCAATTTTCACCCCAAACAAGGCACAGTGCCACTTTGAAGCAGGGGACTACTATCGGGGACATAAGTTGCAGGGGTATTATGAAGGGAGATGAGTAGCAAGATGTCTGTTCACATTACACTTGAATTTCTGCATGCAAGTACAGTTGGGAAAGCAGAATCTCGGAAGGGAGTTTCAAAGTCTAGCAGTTCTGGGGAAGAAACTATTAGAGTAGAAGGCTTTCTTACACCTAGGAATCTCTACTGTGAAGGGGTGAGATTTAGCTGCTTGTCGGAGGGTATTTACGTCGAGGGTACAAATGCTTGTAGTTCGTCAGAGCATTCACCATTAAAGTACTTGTAGAACAAGCAGAGGGATGGATGCAACATTTCATTGATAGGACAGAGACTGAAGCCTAGATGACAGTTCAGGACCTATCAGGTTGGCGACTTTTTTAAACCCTGTCAAGAGTAAGAGACAAGTAGCAGATGCACCAGCCCAAATGTGACACAATACTCCATACATGGGCGAATGGTGGTCTTATAGAGGTACAAGATACTTTCAGGCGTAAATAGTTTTCTAGCATGGTAGAGAGAGCCCACCTTCTTCACAGCAGTCTTGGCAATGCTCTCAATGTATCTATTCCAGTTCATGTTTCCTGTAAACGTTAGGCTGAGGAGTTTAAAGGAACTACTTTCAGGTAATGTGTTCTTTGTGATTGCTATTGGTGGTAGAGAAGGTTTTTTGTAATTATTGAAGGAAACAAGTTTAGTCTTGGCAGCATTGAATGTGATCATCCATTTTTGTTGCCATTCTACTACAGATTTGAGGTCACCCTCTAGTGTTTCTGCCATTTCCTTAGATATGTGTTCATTTGTTTTCCCCTTGTGCCTGTTATAGAGAGCAAATATACCCAGAAACAATTGGTACTCTTGCATAATTTGACCCGGATCCTCGTGATTTCCCGTCAAGCCCGGATCGGGCGAGACCGGCAATCATCGGCGTTCGCCGAGCGTTGTTCAAATGTTGAAACGCTAATCCGACTTTAGTTTGTAACTGTAAGCAGACGACAATCAAATTGGAAGAAAGTAACTACTGAAAAAAAATGACAGCCATGGAAATAAATCTGTGCATTCGCCAAACGACATTTAATTCATCACTCACCTGAAGATGACTCATGGAAGGTGAAAATGTTCATGACTATGGCAAACTTCTTTTTACACTTGAACAGAACGTTTGAACACTGGCTCGCCAAATAAAAAAAATGGATCACAAGAGAAACAAACAGGAATTATCCCTGCTGTTCATTGAAACATGCATAAGAGAAAAACATTAGTCATATCAACAGGATATTCTAAATTTCCTTATATCTATACATCTAAGCCCTAATTGTTTATCTCTATCCTCACCCCTTCCTCCTATAAGCACCACTCTCTCCCCCCTTATGCATAAAAAATGTTCAAGCCCCTCTCTTTCACTTTCCCCCCATTCCCTCTCTTCCTCTGTAACCCAAATCATTCCCTGTAGCTATACCCCTCCCGCAAAACATGACCACTGCGGTCGACCTACTCACTGAAGAATGACAAGCACTTTTCACTCAAACAGCTAATGGAAGTGAGGAGCATAGCATTGATGAGAACTTGGTGCTGACTTTCTGTGTTTATTTCTGTGATAAATGGATTGTTCAAGTACTTTGCTCATCCTTCTACACATACCCCCCCCCCATATTAGGTGACAAGATTTCTAAAGTTTTTAAACGAAATGAAGAAAAGTTTTGTTTTTTTGCTTTTTTAGGTCTTGAAATGTCAGTTTGCGAAGATAATTCATGGCCTGAAGATGTAATCTCCTTTAGCACGGGTGATTACAGAAGCATGTATGCACATATGTAGCCATTAATGTTTGTATAAATAAACTTAATATACTTGCTCTGTTTACTCATTGAGCACTTTTTGGTAGACACATGTTGTTTCATTGGATGTACCTCTAGGAAACTAAACTCTACCGCCATAATATATATATATATATATATATATATTTGAACTCAACTGTTTCTTTTTTTTTCATTTAAGGACTGGTTTCTTCTGTGACAAGCAACCATTTATTAAGTTGCCTGACATTAGTCAGAAACATTAGCATGTCTAGTGTCACGACCATGTAAATTTGTTTATATTAGTAAAAAATATATCTTGCTCTTTTGTTATTGAGCACTCTTACTAACCTCATTAAATTCATTAGTTATCACTCTTGAATATCTTTAACCTGGTATATTTATATAGTGACACTCCTATCCTAATGATACTGGATGACCCATTAATTATTATAATCAACATTTGTGACATGCTAGTCTGAACTAGAACACAAGCCTGGCAACAGGCAACTGTCCAATCAAATTAACTCTTTTGTTTTGGTGTGTAGGGGTGCATAGGCGAATGCTACGTGCGAACAAGAGATCATTTAAATTAAAATTCTCCAAATCGCCTGTGTGTTAAACGGAAATGTTGCTTTATGAAAATCAGAACAAAGGAATGAATTTGCTAAAAACCTCATCGAGACCCGGAAACGATCTTATCTTCAAACAAAAGAAAACAATAGCAATCGGGTGCATATTTATCAATTTACAACAAGGGAAAAATATAATGCAAGGCCAAAGAGAGACAAAAGGCTATTATTTGAAAGTCATGGATTCAACATATTATTGAATGGCATAAGGTCGTTATTTGCGACTCATGGACTTTCTGTTTATTGAAGAAGGAAAGAAAATAAAAGGAGAGGGAAAGGAAAAAAAAAGCAGCGGATGACACCACACCATTGTGTATTTTGATCATCTGAGGACATTATCTGCATGGATATAGTGTCAGAAAGAAAAAGGTTGTTGCCGATGCTTTTATCAATGCTTTGGAAGGGCTCAATAAATTATTATTTCTTTCTTCAATTAACTTTAAAAATGATGCACATCAATGCACTCAGATTTTCATAGCCATAAGCACTTTCCATGTAAACGTTTATGTCCTACAATCAGGAACTTTAAACGACTTTCATTTCTCATTATTTTTACTTCTTTTTTCTTTTCTTCCTTACTTTGTTTATAAAAATAATAAAAACAGAACAAAAAGATATTTTACTCTGCGAGATAAATGCATGCTTTGTGTTAACCTGCCAACTAAGCTGCCTTTGTCACTTCCAATCACTACTCAAGGAATATAGGACTATTAGCCCATATACAGCTCAGTACCAGTTGAAGATTTTCCCCCCTAGGTTTCCATTTGATGGGAGAGAGCTCGGTGGCACATTTTGCTGGTGGCTTTCTCTACCCGTATTTCTGAACGAAAATGTGATAATATATAAAGTATGTTACTTAGACAAACATTATTGGCTATCTATGTGCATACATGTTTCAGCTGCATCTCATTTAGAAATTCAGCCTCTAAATAAGGTACAGTAGAAACATGTATGCATATATGTAGCCAGTAATGTTTGTATAAATGAACATATTATAATTATGCTCTGCTTGTCATTGAGTACTTTTTGATAAACACCAGAGTTTCAGTGAATTTACACCCAGGAAACTGCAATGATTCAACATTATAAAAATGAAGAAAAAAAAAATTTATTTATTTATTGCGGACTATTATCCGCATCTTTTTTAGTTGTTGTTTCACAAAGTTTCGGCCAACTATTACTCTGGCCTTCATCAGGTGGTAACCGTGACAGGATAGGAACTGCGAACCTACTACCTTCTATAGTTGTTGCTGTCTCACCACGTTTCGGCCAACTAATCCTCTGGTCAGCTTTGGGTAAGATTGAAATCACTATCTTCAGACAATGCTCACATGGAACTGTAGATATTCAGTGTCATATCCATTACTCTATGGGCCCCAAAGAAAAAAAGATAAGGATAATAGTCCGCAATGAATAAATAATACTCATCTCAATAAGCATTCCAATTAATTAAATAAAATAAAAATGTTTACTAATAACTGTTGCTTTTATAGCAGCATAGCTTCCAACAAAGCCTTTATCAAATGATGACTCTGGGTTCAGACATAGTTTTGGGGTCGAACCATTATCACCACTAACCCAGAACACCCCAGCAGTATCTCTCACGATACCACCAGACTTTGCGGGATTGCCATATCCACGATGATGCAGTTAGAGCCTTATTTTGTATTTTCTTTATGTATTTTTTTTTTGTCTGATGAAGAAAGACCAAGATTATTAAAGAACGTGAAGAAAGATCAAGATTATTAAAAAAAACATGGAGGTTGAGTTTGCAATAAAACCTTGGCATCTAACTTTGACAGGAAATGCAATGGTTTTCCAGCCATTTCTAATAATAATATTTCTTCTCGTAGATCTTAATATCTTTCCAACTTACGCTCATGTGCCCAGTCAAAATTTCCCTCAAATGGAATGGTTAATTTAATGAGAAAAACTTTTTTCAAATTAATGAACTAAATGACAATATCCAGATGTTTATCCATTAATGTTATTTCAGTTTGAAATATGAGCTAGCGTCCTAAGTCGAATGCAATGCGCCAGTCCGTGCAGCCATCAAACAATGATGATCTCTGCCTATTTCTACATAAAGATTAGGAAATTTTTAGCTCGGCTATACTAGTAATTCACTAATATCTTTCTTTCCTCTGAAGAGAAGAATAATATTCTTTGAAACTACACAGATTAGGTTTAGATTTAATAAAATTTTTCTGTCGAACAATAAATTTCCTTGTAAATTTTGATTTACAGTCTTGATTTCTTTTCCTTATGACAAGCTCTACTTCCTACTGTGGTTGTATTGAGTTTTTTTTTTGTATTTCATTGGGATTACTATATAAATATCAGTATTTATATTATATTTAAGTTTACACTTGCTTTTGTCTGGAAAACTTTTCATTCCTGTTGCCTGAATTGATATATATTAGCTGTACCCTGCCACATGTTGCTGTGGCTCAATTTTGCGCTATGGAAAAAAATCCCAAATAAGAAAATGCATGTTTCTTATACACTTAATTTCCCAGTACATGTGGATACACAATTTTTTGTTATTCCATTTTCTAAGCTGATATAGAGATTTTCTGGTTTGCTGACTCTTGAACACGCAACATAAATTGTCCATGTGAGAAACAGTCAGTGTGTAGATGCAAGCCACACAATTGTAAAGATTGTCCCCAAGCTTTGTTGATGGTAATTGCAAACGACAATCAAATTGGAGATTGCAATTTGCTAAAGTGAAATGGCGTATCCGGTGGAATTATAGGAATGCGTGGAATGAAGATATCTTCACCTGTGAAAGGTCCTATTAAGATTGTTGCTTTTATGTTGTTGTTCATTATTTTTTTTACTGCAAGCCATGTGCCATTGCAAAGCTTGGGTTGGTTTATATTTAGCAACATGATAATTAGTACACCAATTTTCAATTTTGCTCAAAACATGACATCAACCACTGGCTGCCACCGAGCGTTGCTGATTATCAAAGCATAACAATGCTACTCAAGAAAAATACTGAAGAAAACATGTAAATATAATACAATCACTAGAAAAAATAAAGAAAAATATAACAAAATTAAAAAGAAACAATGATTTACTGTAACATTTTTATATATATATATATATATATATATATATATATATATATATATATATATATATATATCGTGATATATCCAGTCAATGCGGTGGACGAGGGGTAAGGGTTTAGGATTCTTACCATGAGGTCCTGATTTCGAATCTCGCTAGATTCAGCCACTCTAATGAGTCGTAGACAACGAAACACATGTTAGTGGATAATTATATTTTAAAAATAATATATATGCTGCTCCCCCATGTGGCGGTACCAAATTGGTTAAAGGGAAAATTATTCTCAAATCGCATTTAGGTAAGAATGCACTTTCGTAAATAATTGAATTCATTCAAGGCATATTGCAAAAGCAAATAACATCTACATAAATCGTGATGTATCCGAACGGTCAGCAAGGTGGACGAGGGGTAAGGGTTTAGACTTCTTACCATGAGGTCCCGATTTCCAATCTCGCTAGATTCAGCCACTCTGATGAGTTGTAGACGACAAAACACTTGTCAGTGGATAATTATATTTTAAAAATTATACATATTTATATAGTATTACATACGGGCCGGGGCAATATTTAGATATATCAATAAAATGCAAACACGGATATGGATGGGCATTTATGGATAGCAAACGCTTATCATAGGTGGACAAATCTTCTGCATTAGGGGTATGTTCATAGGTCCCAGATTGAGTTTAATTTTCCTTTTTTATACAAAAAAGGTTTGAAACAAATAAAGCAACAATTATTTTCTGTGAGACAGGCGGATACAAAATAAACACAAAAATCGAACACAATAAGATAACGAAACAAACACTTTCAAATCATATAAAACTAAATTTATTAATGATAAGGGGAAAGAAAGATTTAACAAAAATATATTCAATGCTAATGGGATTGGAGAATATTTTTAACATACTAACTGAAAGAGAATCCTATAACAGAAAGACAAAAGACAAATGGCAGCAACCACGAGGAAAAATCCTGTCTCCAGCTCGACAGAGAAAGAAAGTGAAGGTTTTTTTTTTTTGCACTTACAGTTCAATTCTTTTCTTTTGACAATTCGCAATAGCTACAGCTAATCCAAATAAATTCTCTTGTGAGGGAAGAAAGTTTCAATCACCAAATTCAGTCTTTCAACGTCGTGTGACATATTCCAGTTCCGCGTGGGAGACATAAGTTCCAAACGATGACTTTGCAGATTTTTTGATTTGTTTCTTTTCTTTTTAAACATGCCTGTCGACATCCGTTTTAGGTTATCCAAAATAGCTCTATCGAGGGATTAATTTAGATATATTTTTTTTTCTCCGTCTTTGCCAACTTCGGAAACGTGACATCGCTTTGGTTGTCCAGAAAACACGTTTTACACGATCAGCATTTATGGTCGAACTCTATCCGCACACGAGAGAATTATTATTTTTTTCTTTCTTTGTTTCGCCCCTTGATTCTAAAAATAGAATTGACGAAATCGTATTCTGATTCCTTTCTGCTTCTTGGCATAAACGCGGTCACTACATGCATTGACCAAGGATGACCTGTCACTTGCCTTCATATTGGAGGAGGTGGGAGGTGTTTGGTGCTAACGTCGATCGAACGTTTTTTAACTCCCTTGTTCTGTTTCTCTTTTCCTCTCTCTTCCTTTCTCTCTCTCCCCGTAGGTGATGAAATCCGTAGTGGGTTTTTTTCTCTGCTTCCGAGATCGGATCGCAGTGTAGTAACTGTTCCGCCGTCACATGTCACTCTCTCCGTCCTCGGCCAAGGAAAGAGAATCTCTCCAGACTGATTTTAATACTGGGTTTTGATGGATTCTCATTCAGTTAGAACATGCCAATCAAATATCTACTCTGTATTACTAACAGAATAATAAAACAGTATTTGATGTCGAGGTAGCTGTTTATAACAATAGATATATAGATATAGATATAGATATATATATTCAGAAAATTGAAAATCACTATATTTTTAATCTTTTTGTGGCACAGCTGAAAGCATGGATTAATATTTTCTTTTAGCATAATTTTCAAACTATTTTTTCTTTTGGGATAATTTTCAAACTATTTTTTTCCTTTGGGATAATTTTCAAACTATTTTTTCCTTTGGGATAATTTTCAAACTATTTTTTCCTTTGGGATAATTTTCAAACTATTTTTTTCCTTTAGGATAATTTTCAAACTATTTTTTCCTTTGGGATAATTTTCAAACTATATTTTCCTTTGGGATAATTTTCAAACTATTTTTTTCCTTTGGGATGATTTTCAAACTATTCTTTCCTTTGGGATAGTTTTCAAACTATTTTTTTCCTTTGGGATAATTTTCAAACTATTTTTTCCTTTGGGATAATTTTCAAACTATTTTTTTCCTTTTCCTTTGGGATAATTTTCAAACTACTTTTTTTTTTACTAGTTAAATGCAAAGAATGAACAGAAATTATTTAAAACAATTGTGAAATTCTAACAACAATTATTAGTAGTGTTGAGATGAGTAATTAGAATCACAAAAATTCAGAACTTTTGGGGGTATTGAAAAAATGTGTGCCTATTTCCTGATGCCAAAAGTGATTCTTTTAATTGTCTTTTTTATTTGATTTTGTTTAAAGCAAAATATTATACTCTTGGTAATGATAAAATAAATGAATACTTATTGATTTTAAACTACAAGTAAAACTAAAATCTATAGATCATCTTTCCACAAATGTATTTTTATGCTTGAGAAAATATCTGCATATTTAACATGAGTTTTTATGGTAATCAGGAATAAATAACAACTCTATTGTTAAACATTTAGAGACTTTTAAAGAATCGGAATCGGTAATTGTATCAGAATCGCAAAACATATTGGAATCGTCCCATCACTAGTTATGAGACATCAATTAATTATCCAAATTTCTGTTTCTTTGGAATATTTTAACCATTTATGACCTAGTTGAACTAATTCGTTCAATCATAAATAAATGAACATAATGGTATAAATAAAGTGGAAATTGATTCAAACATGCCTTGTACGTATTAGTTCAGTATCTCATTATTTTTTATTGAAATATACTTTTTTCCGATTTGAAGATAATCATCGTTGTCATCCTGGCATCTGTCTTAGAGGCCGTCGGTTTTAAACCGGACTTCTGCAAGTGGATCTCCATGATGTATCGACAGCCCACGGCTGTCGTACAAGTCAACAGAAAGCGCTCAAAGCCCTTTGTTATCTCTCGGTTGGTTCGTCAGGGTTGTCTGATGTTGCCCCTGCATTATGTCCTGGCTTTGGAGCTGCTGCTCTGCAAGCTGAGATGAGGGGAGACAAATTCGGCTCCGTGCAGAATAGTTCTGCCTGGTGGCTCAGCCACCAGAGTATCTGCGTTCACCGATGACGTCACAATCTTTTTATCAAGCTTCTGATACATTGAATCGTGTTGGAGGCGCTCACTCGGTACAAAAGAATCATGGGGGCCAAGATAAACCGCAGTAAGTAGGTTGGACTGCGGTTGAGTACCTGGAGTGGTAATGCACATCTAACGGCACCCTTCAGATGAACGGATCGCTGGTTCGAATCCGCGGTCTGTGGTTCGAACCAGGTCTCCAGCTCAAAAAGAATTGGTCGCAGTCAACTCGTAACTTCCTAGGAAACTTTCCTTAAAAGCGTAGAGCCGAGATGTGCACCATGTATGTCTTCCCTCTCATTCTTTACCGACTAGCCATACTTCCCCTACCTGCACAACACCTAAAAGCTCTTGTGAAATCTTGTCCTCACTTCTTTGGAACGAGGGAAAACACTGGGTGCGCAGACAGGTCTGTATACAACGCCCATGTGAGGGAGGCTTTGGAATGCCAGACTTGAAGTGTCATTGAGATGCCGAGAGGCTGGCTTTCCTGAGCCACTACCTTCAAGAAGATCAACTGTGACACCCTGCGGTTACTGCTGCCTTTCCTGACCTTATTCTCAACCCCTCTGTCGAAAGCTGTCGCAGGCTGCGGGGAGAATCAGCCTTCTTAAAAGAGTGCTGAGCTGCACTAAAACGACTACCAAGGTCTGACGACCTTGAGACTGCTACTTGTAGGGAACTCCACAGAGATCTAGTGAGGGGAGCCGCCAACGACTTGCTATGCGCGTGTTTGAGTTGGCAGCAGAGTGAAATCTGCTCTGCGTGGAGTTGGGCACCAAGTTCGAGTCATCTGAACAATTTGGAGTTCTCTCTGACCTGGCGATTAAACATGACTGATCATGCATTCTTCGATTACCACGAAGTCCACCGGTACTGGCCGTATGTCAGTGAGGTGACAGCTCGCATCGATCCTGAGCATCGTCGCCAGATTACCATATCCAATGTTGTTAACAATGTGAGACAGCCGTGAGACTGGGAAAGACAAATGGTCTATATTACGATCCTGGCCATGGGGAGAATGGTGATTTGGACACCGCGACTGCAAGGTGGCCGGCAGGTGGCATCTTTTTCTGATCAGGAGCTGATCGCTTTCTTTAAACACCAACTAAGGGTGAAGATCAGATGTGATGGAAAAAGGCTGCATCGTATGGTATTTTACAGAAGATGGATACACGTAACAAGTCTGTGTGTACAAAAAAGAGCCAAATTTAAATACGTATTCCCTGACTAGGTGTGGAATATGCAGTTCCGTCAAGAATGATCGAACTTTTAGCCTCTTAGCTAGCCAGTGAGTGCTCCAACTAGGAAGCCTCTAAGATCCCAATCCCCTCCTAACTGAATTTTTTTTCTTCGACCCTCCCCCCCCTGAATTTCACCCATCTTGGAGAGAAAGAAATCAATCACTAACATCCCCCTCACACACCAGTTTTTCTTTTCTCCCTTCCATCCCATCTACAGGGTACCCCAACCTAGAGACTGTCCCGCAGCACCTCAGATTCCTGCTACAAAGTGAAATGGGCAGTCTATTAGACGGGGTTGAGAGGGTTTTAACCACTTTTACATTTTTCTTCCCATACCCTGATGCAAATGAATTATTTTATTATCATTATTGTTATCTTTTTTGTTTTTACACGTTAATAAAAACATTTTAAACAATTGGGCTCTAAGTAGGTTGTCCCCCAGTATGAAAGGGTAAATGCGGTATTATGGTGAAAGAGGATACTAGCTAAGAGAATCTTTTGTTTAGTCCTAGAGTGAAAAGGATGACCTTGACCCCCATTCTTCCCCTTTTTTAAGTTGGCCTTGTGCCTAAAGTTTTTGTTCATGTTCAATTTATGTTTATGTTTTTAATCTGAATGAAAGATATAATACCTCAAAGTGTAGTATTTGTTCTTCAGATGCTACACTTTAATTTCTTGTTCTCTCTCAGTGGAGGAGAAATCACGACTGAGACAATTTTTAATTTTTGTTCCTTTTCTCCATGTTAAAAAACGACCCTGATGTCTAACTCTGTCCCATGGGGAGGCATTGTAAATAGGTATTCTCACCATATATATAAAGTTATAAAATATATATGGCGATTAAGCTACACTGAATATTCCGCGTTTCATCCACTCTAAGACTCTTCAGGCTTATGCGCACATAAGCCTGAAGAGTCCTAGAGTGGATGAAACACAGAATATTCAGTGTAGCTTAATCGCCATATATATTTTATAACTTACTAACTAGCTCTACCTACGTATTGAGGACTTTTGAAGTAAATACTTAAGTTTACACATAAATTTATACTTTCGTATATTAATTTTATGTGAGTAAATGAAGTAGTTATATATATATATATATATATATATATATATATATATATATATATATTATGGCTTAAGTGTTGAATAAGTGCAGTTATCTCAAATAAAGTTTAAACACTTTCAATATGGTTGCCATGTTTTCAACTGTACACTGTAAACGTTTTGTTCTATATAATAAAAAATTAAACAGTTTTTTTTTCTATAAATCTGTCAGTTGTGAAGGGAGAAGGGTCAAGTGTAAAGGTATTGTCATTGTTATTTTTTTTTAAGGTTTTGTGATGCTTGGCATATTAATTATTTCTTTTTATATTTTATAAACCTTGTTTTATTTTATTTTATTTATTTTTTTGCAGGGGTGATGGGGGTATCAATAGTAAATTGTTCCATGTAAGTTTCAGATGAGATAATATTTACTTTTCCTGTTTGGCAAGCTGGTAATCCACAGGCAAAATCGCAGTGCTGTGAAAGGACCCCCCCCTCCTCTTCCTTCTCCTCCTTCTCCTGCCCCCCCCCCCATGTGTTCCAAGATACTTTTGAGTTAGAAAGAAAGTAAAAAAAAAAAAAAAAAGTAAAGAAAGACAAATAAACAAAAGCTAAAAATAAATGTGATGGGACAAATCTGCTTTTTCAAAAAGTAAATAAATAAACGAGTAAATAAAACTCTTCCATGGTTTCTTCTGTCTCCTTCCCTCCCTGTCAAACATTGTACTAAAAAAATGCAAAGAAAACTGATAAACCTCTAACTCATTGGAAACACTCAAGAAACTTGACACTTAAAAGAAAAAAAAAAAGTTCCTCCTAACTCAATTCTTGCTTTATTCCCTAAGATGAAAGCCCAAATGCTGACAGATTTTTTTTTTTTTTTGAGGGGAGGGGGGATAATAATATAATGCTGAAGATTTATTATTTAAGCATAACATTTATAAAAAAAACTAGTGCGTACACTAAACCAAAAATGAAAAAAAAAAAAAATGCTTCGCAGTGTTCACTCTTATATATATATATATATATATATATATATATATATATATATATATATATATATAGTGCCACCAAACAGAAAGTCTACACTTGTCATTTTTTCAAAAACCGCAAATTTAAGCTAAATTGAATGCAACTGTTTAAACAACCTATACCTCGTTTGATTCGCCTTAAATTCCTCTATAAGTTACCCTAGTAATTGTCTGTATTTTTGAGATGAGGTGTTTTCATTTATTGAGATTGTCGGACTTACTTCCTCATCTTGGTTGTTATAGTCACAACGTTTCGGCCGTTTTGCCCTCCGGCCTTCATCAGGTGTTTTGTATCGAACTGTTTGTTAGGAGTCTCGAACCCAACCCTTTATTATTATTACGGGGGTACCGTGTTCGGACTCTAGCTAGGCTCTGGGACATAGTTGCTGATTCTCTGTTTTGAATGTTACTTTTCACTGCCTTCGTTCAGGATTGAACTCAGCACCTTTGGGTAACTGTAAAGTTTGATACACCGTCTAGGACCACTCGGCCATATGTCACTAGGAAAATAAGTTACCCTGTTTATATTTGACTTTTAATTGAAGTATGCCAGTGTTCATGTCAATTTAAAAAATTAATTTCAAATCAAAAAAGCAAAAAGAAACTCCACACAATGGAAAATTGTTATTTAAATGTAAATTTAAAACATTAATACAACATGCAGCACAAATACAACAGGAACACAATGAACTAGTTAATATTTAGTAGAGTAGCCCTTCTGCAATTTGACAGTCTGCAAATTTTGGGGCATTCTCTTGAATTAGTCTGCAGCAATACTCCGGTGAAAGGGCATCCCACTTCTCTTTAATTTTTGTCTAAAGTTCTTCCAAATTTGAAATTTTATCATTGCGTAGCTGTTGCTTGATGTAATGCCATACGTTTTCGATAGAATTGAGGTCTGGAGATTGTGCAGGCCAATCCAAACAGAATATCATGCTCTTCAAGGAACCTGTTGACATTGCCAGCTGTGTGAATGGGAACATAATCCTGCATGAAGATAGGATGATCATCCAAATTCCGGCCAAAGTAGGGTAGAAAATACTCAGTCAATATATTAATGTACTTGATTGAATTCATTCGACCTTGCAAGCAACCTATAGGCCCTGGAGTATTGGCACTAATAATGCCCCACACCAAAACTGAACCTCCTCCACCACCTTGTAGCATCAAAACTGTGCACCTAGGATTATTCTTTGTCCTGCCTTCGATGGACATACTGCCTATCGTCACTGCTTAGCCTATTGAACTTGCTTTCATCAATAAAAATCATTTTCGACCAATATGAAGAGTCACGATCTTCATTGCATCTGATGAAGTCCAGACATTGGTTTCTGTTCTTTACAGAAATCATTGGCTTGCGCCTTGGAATACAGCCTTGCAAATTAAATTCCTTCAATCTGTTCTTAACTGTAGAAAGAGAGCACTTTTTGACAAGATTACACTCTTGTTGGATTTGGGGAGCCGTTTCCAATCTATTTCTGAGACTGCTGATCTTGATAACATTGTCTTCCCTATAAGAAATAACTCTAAGATGACCAAATTTAGGTGCATCACGAACACTGCCGGTATTTTGGTGCTTTTGCACAGTCATTTGTACTGTTTTCTCATCACATTTCAATCTGCAGCCAATTTCTCGATTGGATAAACTAGAAAGGTGGAGATTAATGAGCTCCTGTCGATCACTAAGAGAGACTCGAGGTATATGGACAAAATGTTATGTTGTATAACCTAGAAACAACAACAATAATTACGATTAGAGATGCTAAAAGGTGGTATTTTACAATTAGAGATGCTAAATGTTGGATATTGTAAGCTGGTTTTAAGTTCATTTGTTACTGTGGAGTTTCTTTTTGCCTTCTCGATTTGAAGCTATTTTTTTTTAATTGACTAGGATACTTCAATTAAAAGTCAAAAATTACATTCAATTTAGCTTAAATTTGTGGTTTTTGAAAACATGATAAGTGCAAACTTTCTTTTTGGTAGCACTGTATATCTTTAAAAGTAATGTGAGTGTATGTGAGGACACTTTTCAACCTATATGCTCAATGAATTTTTGATCTACAGGCTTGAAATTTGGTATATAGAATATTCAGACATGTGCAAAACTTTTTCATCCATTTTCATCCGGAAAAAAGGGCTACAAAGGGGTCAAAATTGAAAAATTGGTATGTCCTATTATCTCCTAACAAACCTCCTTACAAACATAGTTGCTTACACTGCATGAGCTCTACTCAACCCCTTTATCCACTAACAATGAAATAACAATATCCCTAATCCACTTTGAGGAGTGTAACTATTTAGCAGATATAACCTATACAAACTAACCCATTAACATTAACTAACCACGCGGGGTCGCAGAAATACCTGGATTAGACCCCAGGCGCGGAGCAAACCCTCTCAGTGGTGACGGACCCAGTGGATCTTTCCAGATAATCCGTCTAGGAGAAGGAAAACTCTGAAACTAAACCAAAGAGGAGGGAGGCCTCTTCAGTCTTGGATGACAACCTTCCTAGAGCTGGTGACTCAAACAAATTACCGGTTTGCAATACCTAAATTGCTTAAGGAGTAGATAGGTCCTGCCTATCGCCCGGCTTCCATACTCCTTCTTTGCCTATTAGTCAGGCGCAGAGATACTATCACAGTGATTCGACAGAAACACCCATTGGTAGATCTTGTTTCTTGTCTAGGGCAATGAACGCTGTTTCCCCCACTCCCGACATACCCCACCCCTAAAGCTGGGCACTTGAGAATGCTTGAGTACCACATATGCCTGAGCAATTAGATTGGGTTGACCTTCCTCTGATGGGTTGAGGGTACCGGATTGACAGTTACTGGCTGCTGTTTCCGACTGGTAGTACAGGAGCCCTAACTCTTTGGTAGCGCTTAGAGCGGCTGCTCCATCAACAGTTGAATAATATCGGGATGTTTGCAGTGCCATGGCGCGCATGGAAAGGGACCCTGCACTCATCCCCGGTGGGCTTTCCTGAGGCCACAGTCCTAGTTGATGGAGGGTCAGCTGATGGTCTACTTGTGATGCATGTGTGATATTCTGCATAACCTCCTGTTCGGCTTCCCCTAACCCAACTGAAACTCGTTAAAAAACATGATGACAGTACAATCTAAAAATAAGCTTAAACCAGGCTTAGGGACCAACAAATCCAACTTGCCTCCTCCCTTGAGGCTTGCATTCACAAATATCCGTGGGCTTAGAACTAATTTAGCCGATGTTGAAGCATTTCTCCTAACAAATACCCCGGATATCTTAGCACTAAGTGAGACTAACCTACACTCCTCCATCCCCTCTAACTACTTTAACATGCCTGGATATCTCCCACTCTGCCGTAAGGACTCTGACAGACATATGCACAGACTTGGAGTTTACATTCGTAATACCCTTCCCTTGACTAGAGAAACAAATCTAGAAACGGATGATCAAGCCTTTATGTGCTTTACACTAATCATGCAACACAACATTAGCTACTTTTACTTTCTCTACCGCTCTCCCTCGACCCAAGACTGCACCATAATAAACAAAGTATCTGACAGCATAGACACAGCACTCTCCTTCAACACTAGCGCCCAAGTACATGTATTTGGTGACTTTAATGTCCATCACAAAAACTGGCTTGGATTCTCTACTTATACAGATGCAGCAGGCAGCGCAACTCATAGCTTCTCTGTATCTCACTCCCTATCGCAAATTGTTACTTTCCCAACCCGCTTCCCTGATCAGGAAGAGCAACACGCATCACTATTAGATCTGTTTTTGACCACAGTTCCTGATGATTGTGTAACGAAAGCCGACAGCCCACTTGGGAACGCTGATCATGCGGTAATAATGGTTGAAATTGCCCTAAACTCCAGACCCAAAACTGAAGAGCCAGTGCTCAAAACAACGAGATATTATAAAAAGGCTGACTGGGAAGCTATCAGAGATCTTATCAGAGACGCCCCATGGGGAAATATATTTTCTCTTCCTGCTGAACAGTGTGCAACTGAGACCACTGAATGGTTCAAAACTGCAATCGAAGCGCATGTTCCCATGCGGAAATTCTATAGCAAGCCCCACTCTCCCCAATGGTTTACTTCGACTTGCGCAACTGCCATTGCTCAAAGGCAGCATGCATTCCGCAGGTTTAACCGACATAAGTCCAGTTCAAACAGACAAAAGTACAAAGAAGCTAGAAGTAACGTTAAGAAAGAAATAGCGACAGCTAAGAGGGAATTTACGGAAACCACTAAAAAACGCATCGAAGCACAAAAATTAGGAAATCGTGACTTCTGGAAAATCTACAA
The DNA here is from genome assembly GCF_053919585.1 of Euprymna scolopes. Classification (NCBI taxonomy): domain Eukaryota; kingdom Metazoa; phylum Mollusca; class Cephalopoda; order Sepiida; family Sepiolidae; genus Euprymna; species Euprymna scolopes. The sequence goes on from NC_136501.1 coordinate 25,694,313, forward strand.
CAGTGTAGTAAATAATGGGCAATCAACAATTCCCCCACTAACCAACAATCACGAGGTTCTTTGCTCAGCAACCGAGAAGGCTAACATGCTTGCCAGTCGGTTTGCCTCCAACTCTACACTGGACCCTCTAAACCACCCCCTACCTGACTTTCCTATGCGGACAGACGCCACGCTAGACGATCTGGAAATCACCCCTGCTCAGGTGCATGCTATCATAAAAAACCTTGACACTTCCAAAGCATGTGGACCCGACCTCATCCCAGCTGTGCTATTAAAAAAGTGCTCAGCCGAAGTAGCTCCAGTTCTCTCCAAACTCTACAACAAATACCTTAATGAATCTTGCTTTCCGAGCTGTTGGAAAACTGCTTCTGTGGTACCAGTATTCAAGAATTCTGGCGAAAGAACTGACCCATTAAATTATCGCCCTATTAGCCTCCTCCCACTTTTCGCCAAAATATTTGAGACCTTAATTAACCATGCTCTAGTCCAGCACCTTACAGATGCTAAACTTCTGACCGACCATCAATATGGATTTAGACAAGCCCGTTCCACGGCAGACATCCTCACTGTAATCTCTGAACGCATATACCATTCACTGGACAAAGCGGGAGAGGGCAGAGCGGTAGCTCTAGATATATCTAAGGCTTTTGACAGGGTATGGCATGAGGGTCTCCTCAGGAAGATTAGATCTTACGGTATCACTGGTAGAATACTTAACATAATTAAATCCTTCTTAGATAAGAGAAAAATCCAGGTTGTCCTCGACGGTCGTACGTCTAAACAATATAATATAAATGCGGGAGTGCCCCAGGGATCTATCCTTGGTCCTCTGCTGTTCCTGATATTCATAAATGACCTCCCCGACAAAATTGCCTCTGAGATGGGTATATATGCTGATGACACCACACTCTATAGCAGGCACGACAGGAACACAAATGAACATATATCTAAAGAAATGGCAGAAACACTAGAGGATGACCTCAAATCAGTAGTGGAATGGGGACAAAAATGGATGGTAACGTTCAATGCCACCAAGACAAAACTGGTTTCATTCAATAATTACAAGAAACCTTCTCTACCACCTATAGCAATGGCCAACAACTCTTTAGCTGAGAGTACGTCTTTCAAGCTCCTTGGCCTAACGTTCACAGGAAACATGAGCTGGAACAATTACATCGAGGGCATTGCCAGGGCCGCTGCGAGGAAGGTGGGCTCTCTCTACCGTGCTAGAAAACTTCTAACACCCGAAAGTATCCTGTACCTCTATAAGGCCACTATTCGCCCATGTATGGAGTATTGCTGTCATATTTGGGCCGGTGCATCGGCTACTAGTCTCTCGCTCCTTGACAGGGTTCAAAAGAGAGTCGCAAATCTGATAGGCCCTAAACTGGCATCAAAACTTCAGCCTCTGTCCCATCGTCGAAACGTTGCATCCCTCTGCCTGTTCTACAAGTATTATAATGGTGAATGCTCTGAAGAACTGCAAGCACTTGTGCCCCCACGACGTGAACACCCTCGACAGACCCGACAAGCTACAAAATCCCACCCCCACACTGTAGAGATCCCTAGATGTAAAAGATCTTTCTACTCCAGTAGTGTCTTCCCCAGAACTGCTAGACTTTGGAATTCCATTCCAGGTCACTGCTTCCCCAACTGTACTGACATGCATAAGTTCAAGTGCAACGTGAACCAACATCTCGCTGCCCTAATCCCTACATAGTACCCCAGTAGATGTTTCCCCTGATAGTAGCCCCCTACATTAAAGTGGCAATGTGCCTTGTTTGGGGTGAAAATGTAATAAAAAAAAAAAAATAAAAAAAATGTGGGAGGCCACCAGATGTTAAGCTGGTCTGATAGTTATCGTACTTGACCCATGGTTTTTGGATTTTGGTTTCGATCTCAGCTGTAGTATTTTTTCTTTTTACTTACAAGAAGTTAACTGTTTACAAAAAACAATACTTGAATGCACATGTTTCAGTTTCCTTATATGTTTTTAATTTTAATTTTTTCACTTCATTTTTTTTCTTTTTTAAAGGAATTAAACATTATGTTTAATACCGGGCAACCCCGGGTACATCTTCTAGTCTAAATATATTATTAAAATATTTGGTTCTTTTTCAGAATTCCTTCTTTTTATTTCAAGTTCTAATGTCTTCATTATTAACCAATTAAAGCAAGCACCATGAATATAAATTTTTGATATAAATTTAAGTGTATATAACAGGCAGTAGGTTTATGCTGTACCAAGAACAAATTCTATTAACTCATAAATGGGATTTGGACAGGTACTACCAAAATGAATGAACCTTTTTTTTTTTACGAAGGAGTTACCACTTATCAATACCCGAAAGCCACTCGAGGATAAGGGTTAATGAATGTAAAGTGATAGCGTTGTAATCGTTAATGGTGTAAATTGGATAGAATCTGATTATTTAAGAACTTGTTTACATTAGACTTGAAGGTTACCATATAGTAGTCGGTCAGGATGGAAGCCAGCAGAACAGTATTCCACACACAGACAGTTCTAGGAAAGAAACTTTGTTCATGGAATCTGCATTTAGATTTAGACACAAATAGAGAGTGGGGGAACTCATATATAATGGGTGTAGCTAGTTGAGTGTTGTTTTTTGTGAAAGTTTAGGAAAGGGGGACCATAGATTGGAGCTCAGATGAGCACTTGCTATGAAAAGAATGATACAAAACATAGAAACAAGATGTCAAATGAGATCCTAATTAATAATAAATAACAATGTGTTAAATATTTTCTAGAACTATCCCAAGAATATATATATATATATATATATATATATATATATATATATATATATATATATATATATATATATATATATTAAGGAAGGTTTTTTCACAATGATGTTGTTCCGCAATCTCTAAGGCTAGAAAAAAAGAAATGACTAGGAGGATGCACTGGAACATTCAAGTGGTCTCAGTGCTTGTTCCTGCAATTATCCATATAATGACTTGTAGGAATCTGGTAGTATCAACAAGGAACCCTGAGAGATTGCATGGATGATTCAATGCATCTCCCTAGCTACTATGAAAGGCAACACCATGTTAACGTTGTCCTGCAATGCCTAACTATGAAAAAAAAAAGAAAAAAAAAACAATAAACGTTTATTTGTTCTTTAATAGAGGACAGCTTTGAATGAATAATAAGAAACTGCTGAGGAAATTATAAAATGATAAACAAAACCAAGACTCAATACTGACAGGTCGACATCAAGGTTAACAAGGTTTCCACAACCCATTCATACATCAAGCAATAAGCAATAGTGCAAACCTTTCTACCTTTAATAGTGCCATGACAGAGAGGTCAACCAGGACAGCCATCAGACAGTTTTAAAAAAGGTCTTGGCCCCCTATTTTAACCATGCTCACATTACACATATAGACTCAACACATTGTAGACTCAGTCACAAAGGAAGATAGGACAAGTAATAACTCGACTTCTACTTTTTGTAACAACGCTATTTATTTCCAGGTACTTTCCCAAATAAAACGTGATCATTTTCTCTCATGTGATCATGCACCTTCTCTCTGACCTCTCGAATATCATCCACATCTCTAACATGCTCCTCTCTTTTCATAGTCTTTCTTTTTTCTTACCATGACGTCATTTCATACATGGCCCGGTATTTGCATATAGCCGTTTGCGCTATGTAACACAGCGACAGAGATCCTAAGATCTAGGAATTCACCCTTTTTACAATGATAATTTCTCATCTCAGAAATTCTGTCAAATTTTTCCAGTGTTACGTTATGCTGTACTTCCATTGTTTTTACCGTGTCCTCTATTTATTTCATAAATCGTGTGCCAAACTTTGTGGCAAATATACATAACAAGACATTGTCAATTTTTGGGTATATAAAAAAGTGACAATTTATTCTTTCAACAATACTTTTACAATATGCTATGGAGGGAGAAAGAGAGAGAGAAGTGAAGTGGCAGGTGGCTTGTAGATAACTGATGACCCATTTATCTTCCTCTGCTGTCTTTTTCCCTCTCTGTCTGTTTAACCTACATTCATTTGTCACATTGACACATCTTCACAATTGCCAAATCAAAGCCACATTCCAAGTGGTTGTCTACATTTTCAAAAACTTGGTTAGCTGAAGAATGTTGAATTCCAAAGCTTTTGTACATTCCTTCCAATGTTATGATTTCTGATGACATTTCTTGTTTTGAAGATTTGTCAATAATATTTGCTTGTGTGTACAGCCAGCAATAATTTCGAATTTGCCCAGAATGAACTGTCATCTAAGCTTCAGTCTCTGTCCCATCAACGAAATGTAGCATCCCTCTGCTTGTTCTACAAGTATTTTAACGGTGAATGCTCCAAAGAACTGCAAGCACTTGTACCCCCTCGACGTAAATACCCCCAACAAACCCGACAAGCAGCTAAATCCCACTCCTTCACAGTTGAGATCCCTAGATGTAAGAGAGCCTTCTACTCCAGTAGTTTCTTCCCCAGAACCGCTAGACTTTGGAATTTCCTTCTGGGTTCCTGCTTCCCCAACTATACTGACATGCAGAAGTTCAAGTGTAACGTGAACCGACATCTTGCTGCCCAACTCCCCACATAGTACCCCTGTAGCTTATGTCCCTGATAGTAGCTCCTTACATCAAAGTGGCAATGTGCCTTGTTTGGGGTGAAAATGCAATAAAAAAAAGAATACTATTTAACACCGGCCACATCACATTATTGCTCACAAGCGAGAAAACTGAAACAAGAAAGGTCATGGCCAAAAAGAGATTGAAACGTAACGTTGAGAGATCAGACCTAAAATGGAAAAAAAATTACCATGCTGTGATCCACACCACTGGTCAGAGTGTGTCGACGACCATCCCAACGCCGAGAAGAATGCCGAAGTTCACTGGACTTTTTAGCTCCATATTCCTCTGGATTCCTTCTTTGTTGAAAACTGTCAATGTTTACTGAAAAGTAAAATATAAAAACAATAAATGCTTCAGCTGTAACTTTTTTTTTTTTTTTACATGTGAGTCACCACTTATCAAGGTCCAAAGGCCACGCAAGGATAAGGGTTAATGAATGTAAAGTGGTAGTGTAGTAATCATTAAAGGTGTAAATTGGGTAGAATTTGATTATTTATGGGGACGGCTCAACAAGAATTTGTTTACATTGGATTTGAAAGCTATGTTGTATTCAACTGTGAAGCAAGCCAGCAGAACAGTGTTCCACAGACGGGCAGTTCTGGGAAAGGAACTTTGTTCATGGAATCTGCATTTAGATTTAGGCACAGACAGAGAGTGGGGGAAATTGTATATAGTGATTGTAGCTAGTTGAGTGTTTTTGTGAAAGTTTGGCAAGGGGGACCATAGATTGATGTTCAGTCGCGCACTTGCTATGAAAATAATGATAAAGCAGGGATAGGCTCACAATATCTCTTCTGCGGCAAAGAGGTTGCAGGGAAGAGAAAAGGGCATAATTTTTTTGTCTCTGATTTAATGTGTTTCACTAAAGATTTATTTAAACAAATTCTGCAAAAATATTTTTTTTTAATTAAAAATTGTTTATTTTCAAAAGTTTATTAAAATAAATGTAGAAATTGATGGTCATTCTACTTTGAAGCACTGTTGAAATGTGAAATATTTAAAATAAAGCTGTTGGAAGCCACACAATTCATGTATATATATATATATATATATATATATATATATATATATATATATATATATTGAATTTTAATCTAAAATATTTTGGCAATGGACACCCTCAACAAAGAAAATAAGAGGCGTTTCTTTTTTTTTATGTCCTTTTTTCTGATTGTACATATTTACTATACCCCCCCCCCCCCCACGGGACAGAGTTAGACACCAGGGTCGTTTTTTAACGTGGAGAAAAGGTACAAAAATAAAAATTGTCTCAGTCGTGAAGGATTTCTCCTCCACCGAAAGAGAACAAGAAATAGAAGTGCAGCATCTGAAGAACAGATACTACACTTTGAGATATTAAATCTTTTATTCATGTTAAAAAATACAGTCAAAATCAACGATGAACAAAAAACTTAGGCACATGGCCAACTCAAAAGGGGGGATTGTGGGGGTCGTTGGTCATCCTTGTCACTCCAGAACTAAACAAAGTCAAAAGTTTCTCCCAGCTAGTATCTTCTTTCACCATAATACCGCATTCACCCTTTCATATTGGGGGATGTCCTACTTAACTCCCAATTTTTAAAACATTTTTTATTGACGTGTAAAAACAAAAAAGATAACAATAAACTGGTACAATAATTCATTTGTATCGAGGGCGGGGGGGGGGAAGAAAAAACAAAAGGTGATTAGTAGGACCCTCCCAACCCCGTCTAGTTGATAGACTGCCCGTTCCACTAGGTTTGTAAAAGGAACCTCGCTTCTGCGGGTCAGTCTCTAGGTGGGGATGCCCTCTAGATGGGGGTGAATGGAGAAAAGAAATTTTTGTGGGTAAGGGGTGGAGGTTAGTTTATATTTCTTTTTCTCCAAGATGGGTAAAATTTAGAGGAAGGGGTGAAAACAAAAATTGCAGGTAAGAGGGGATGGGGATCTTGGAGGCTTCCTAATCGGGGAGGGATGGAACACACACTCAGCTAGCTGAGAGGCTACTTGTTTAATTTTACTTTACAGAACTGCGCGTTCCACACCTAGGCGGGGAACACATATTCAAATTTGGCTCCTCTTCGTACACACAGACTTGCCACATGTATCCATCTTCTGTCAAATGCCGCGCGATGCAGCCTTCTTCTATCACATCTGATCTTCACCCGTAGTTGGTGTTTAAAGAAAGCGATCAGATCTTGATCAGAAAAAGACAACCCCCCCCCCCCGGCAACCTTGCAGACACGACGTCCAAATCACTATTCTCGCCACGACCAGGATCGTAACGTAGACCATTTGTCTTTCCCGGTCCCACGGCGGCCTCACGTTGTCCACAACATTGGATACAGTAATTGGGCGAGGATGCTCAGGATCGATGCGAGCCGTCACTCCGCTGACATACGACCAGTACTGGCAGAGTTCGCGGCAATCGAAGAAAGCGTGATCCGTAGTTTCTACGGCCGTTGTCCCACAACGGGGACAATCAGGTGACTCCAAAAACCCGGAACTGCATTGTATATTGTTGAGTGGAAGTGCATTTCGGGCCAATTGCCAGGTCAGAGAGAACTCCGAATTGTTCAGATGACTCGAACCTGGCGCCCAGCTCAACGTGGAGCGGATCTCACTCTGCTGCCACCCCAAACGCGCGCATAGCGGGTCGTCGGCGGCCCCCTTCACTAGATCCCTGTGGAGTTCCCTACGGGTAGCAGTCACAAGGTCACTGGACCTTGGTAGTCGTTTTAGCGCAGCTCGGCACTCTTTCATGTAGGCAGATTCTCCCCGCGGCCTGGAACGGCTCGATCGAGGGGTCGAGAACGAGGTCGGGGAAGGCGGCAGTAACCACGGGGTGCCACGGTTGGTCATCCTGCATATAGTGGCTCAGGAAGGCTAGCCTCTCAGCATCTCGATGACACTTCAAGTCCGGCATTCCCAAGCCTTCTTCACACGTACGTTGAATACAGACCTGTCTGCTCACCCAGTGTCTCCCTCTGTCCCAAAGGAGCGAGGACAAGAGTTCGACAAGAGCTTTTAGGTGTTGTGCAGGCAGGGGAAGTACGGCCAGTCGGTAAAGGATGAGAGGAAAGACGTAAGTGGCACACGCCTCAGCTCTACCCTTTAAGGAAAGTTTCCTAGGAAGCCACGAATTGACTGCAGCCTTCACCTTTGACCGTACCTCCAACCAATTCTTGTCAAGCTGGAGACCCGGTCCGAACTACACGCCGAGGATCCGGACCGGGCCATTTGTCCAGCTGAAGGGCGCCGGGAGGTTTGCGTTGCCACTCCATGCGCCCAACCGCAGTCCTACCGACTTGTTGCGGTTTATCTTGGCCCCCCGTGATTCTTTCGTACTGTGTGAGTGCCTCTGACACGACCTCAATGTCTCTGAAGCCCGACACGAAGACTGTGACATCATCGGCGAACACGGATACCTTGGCAGCTGAGCCGCCAGGCAGAGCCATTCCGCGCAGGGCCGAATTTGCCTCCCCATGTCTCAGCTTGCGGAGAAGAGGCTCCAAAGCCAGGACATAAAGCAGGGGCGACAGCGGACAACCCTGACGAACCGACCGAGAGATAACAAAGGGTTTCGAGCGCTTTCCGTTGACTTGCACGACAGCCATGGGCTGTCGATACATTATGGAGATCCACTTGCAAAAGTCCAGTTTAAAACCGGCGGCCTCTAAGACAGATGCCAGGAAACGATGGTCGACCCTATCGAAAGCTTTGGACTGATCTAAGTTGATTAGCGCAGCTTCCATGTCGTCATCTATTCCCCCCTTTAGGATCGTGTGGATCAGGTGCAAGTTGTTCTGAATCGATCTCCCCTTCACAGCGTAGTTCTGTTCCGGTTCAACCAACTCGTCGATAACAACCTGCAGCCGATTCGACACGACCTTGGCCAAAATCTTCAACTCTGTGTTTAGCAGAGTTATAGGCCTGTAGTCGTCTAACTCTTCCCCTCCATGCCCGTCACCTTTCTTCAGCAATGTGATCACTCCCTTGGTCACCTGCCCTGGGATGGATCCCTGAGCAAACCAATGGTTGATCTTGTCTCGAAGGCCAATGTGATTGTAGATACGAAAGGTGTTATTTTAAGTGGAAACTTGATAAGACAGTCAACTAGCTGTTTACAATATATAACTCACGATTATTCAATGTGTCATTAAAAAAAATCTGCAAAAATAAATTTTTTGTTTTTTAATTAAAAATTGTTTATTTTCAAAAGTTAATTAAAATAAATGTAGTACTATATTAGCGCTGGGGCAATGCCAAGTAACTTGGTTAATCTAATATCTGGGAATAAAGTGTTGTAAGCAAACACTCCACTCAATATATATAAATAAGTACCAGTTTTATTGACAAGTTTAATGGGTTACTGGTGGGCAGAGTCATAGCAATAAGCACCAATACAAAACATCATATGAAAATTTAAGCGCTATCGGGGAGGGGGGGTTCTAGGTGGCAAGATAAAAAGATGTTTGTTTTGTTTTGGGGGGGGGGGGGTGTTATGATTTAATTTGTTGTTAAGAGTTATCCCCCTTGGGATTGACATTCATAATAAAAGCGCCCTCTGTTTCATTTTCCCTCTCGATCCTTTCAAGAGCGTACGTGTATTTTATTAACTGTAAAATAAATAATGGATCGAATCTTACGTCCCGACAGATTCGAGGTGGAACCTACATGCCCTAATTCCGAAAAATCCTATAGGCATTGGAAATTAACCCTCCAGAATTATATCCGCTCACATAATAACGGATTAATCGAAAACACTTCAGATAATTTCTTTGTCTTGATCAATTGTATTTCAGCCTCTGTTTTCGATTTAATAAGCGATAAAACCGACTACGATAGTGCATTAAGAACATTGGACGCCGCTTATTTAAAACCTGAAAATATTGTTTATAATAGATATCGATTGATGACGACGAAGCAACAAACAACACAAAATATAGATGCCTTCATACTACAATTGGAAATGCTTGCCAAAACATGTAACTTCGAAGCGGTTTCTGCTGAAGAAAACAAAAATCAATACATTCGGGAAGCTTTCATCGGTGGAATTTCTTCTTCGTCCATCCGACAACGACTGTTAGAAAAACCCATCCTGACTTTACAAGACACATATGCCACGGCCAGATCTCTTGAACAAGCAGAAAAGCATTCGATAAGCTACGCAAATAACTTTACTGTAGCAGCTACAAATAATCCTTCGGGCTACAATCGTATAGCTGTGACTAAAGAAAATATGCATCCAAAAGGGGTTTGTTTTTTCTGTGGAAAATCACGTCATCCTCGATATTTATGTCCTGCACGAAACGCCGAATGTAAAAAATGCAAAAAAAATGGTCATTGGGCTAAAGTGTGTAAATCTTCTATTTCTAACACTCATACTGCTGTTCTTTATGACGACTCTGACTACCCCTCACCTTCTCTATCCTGACTAGGAACTAACTCCAAAGATGTCACATTCACTCAATGCCAAATTAACGGGCACTTCGTGAACGCTATGGTGGACTCCGGCAGTGTAAAAACATTCATTAATGAAAATACTGCTAAAAAACTTAAACTCTTCACAATACCTAAAAACAAAACTATAGCTCTGGCTGCTTCCGATCAACATGCTAAAATAACTGGCGAAGCTGTCGTGGATTTAATACTGAAAGATAAAACCCATTCTGGAATAACAATTGAAATCATTGAAAACCTTTTCATTGATTTAATAATCGGAAAAGATATTTTAAAAAAATATAAAAAAGTAACACTTAAATTCGACGGTCCTAGAGACAAACTTATAATTGGAGCTATAAACACGAATAATTTTTTTCCTACCATAAACGTTCCACCCCCTCCTCTCTTTTCTAATCTTTCTCCTCATACTACTCCTATTGCGACAAAATCCCGACGTTACACTTTTGCCGCCAACAAATTCATAAAAGAAGAGACTGCTAGAATGTTGAAAGAAGGCATAATTGAACCTTCGATATCTCTATGGCGAGCGCAAGTTCTTGTAACTTCGAATGAGAATCATAAGAAAAGAATGGTAGTCGACTACAGCGATACCATTAATAGATTCACGGAACTAGACGCTTACCCAATGCCTAATATCAATAAGATGGTAGACGACATCGCTCAATATAACATCTTCTCTACTCTCGACCTAAAATCTGCTTATCACCAAATACCTATAAATCATGCTGATCGTAAATTCACTGCGTTTGAAGTAAGTGGCAAACTTTTTCAATTTACTCGTCTTCCTTTTGGCATCACCAAATGGAGTAAGTGCTTTCCAGAGGAGCATAGACTATATTATAGAAAAAGAAAATCTAACCGATACCTTTGTGTATGTTGATAACGTAACTATATGCGGAAAAAATCAAGAAGAACACGATTACAATCTTCAAAAATTCTACAAAATTGCTAAACAATATAACATCACTTTAAATGAAAATAAAAGCATAATTTCTTCTAGTTCTATTACTCTACTCGGCTACACCATAGAAAATAATCAAATAGCTCCCGATTATCAAAGACTAAAACCATTACTCGAAATGCCACCTCCGCTGAATCTTAAATCTCAAAAAAGAATAGTTGGAATGTTTTCCTATTATTGCAAATTCATTAAAAAATTTTCTGATAAAATTTTATTACTAAATCAAAACAAAGAATTTCCACTACCTCCATCTGTATTAAAATCTTTTCAAACATTGAAAAATGATCTAAAAGACGCCACTTTAATAACGGTAGATCCAAATAAAGAATTTGAAGTAGAAACGGACGCTAGTAACTATTGCATTGCTGCAACACTAAATCAAGAAGGTCGTCCTATTGCATTTTTTTCAAGAACTCTCAATACTAACGAAATTAAGCACCATGCAGTAGAAAAAGAGGCAGCCGCTATTGTAGAAGCTCTCCGTAAGTGGCGACATTTTCTACTCGGCAGGCACTTTAAAGTCATCACAGATCAGAAGAGCATCAGCTTCATATTCGACAATAAAAGAAAATCAAAAATTAAGAATGACAAAATATGTCGTTGGCGTATAGAATTATCCCAATACAATTTCACTATAGTTTATCGACCTGGACCTGAAAATATTGCTGCTGACACATTCTCTCGCATCTCTGCTCTTACTTACAATCTACAAGATCTTCGTGATTTACATAAACAATTATGTCATCCTGGTGTTTCAAGACTAAGCCATTTTATAAGAACGAGGAACCTCCCTTTTACTTTGGATCAAATTAAGAATATTACTGACTCTTGCTCATCCTGTCAATTACTGAGACCCAAATTCGCCAATACCAATGGAGGGACTCTCATTCAAGCCATATTACCTTTTCAACGATTAAATCTTGATTTTGAAGGCCCTCTACCTACTTCTATACATGGCAACAAATATCTACTTACTCTAATTGATGAGTATTCCCGTTTTCCTTTCGCTTTTCCTTGCAGAGATATGACAAGCAAAACCATTATCCACTGTCTAAACAAACTCTTTTCAATTTTTGGTTTGCCTGACATGATACATACTGACCGTGCTTCTGATTTCTTAGCAAGAGAAATAAAGGATTTTTTACACAAAAAAGGAATTGCTACTTCTAAAACAAGTAGGTATCATCCTGAAGGTAATGGACAGATTGAAAAACTCAACGGTACCTTTCTAAAAGGCAATTCTTTACTTACTGATACTATTCACTTCAGGGGGGTTACAGCAGAAACATTATCTCGTGCATGTTAGGTCGTTGTCAGTTGGGAAAAGGATGAAAAGAAAAAAGAAAATATGACGGCTGATCGGCAATTAAGCGATCAAGTGGTGAAAGAGAGTAAACCAATGTTTTGTCGCGGGAGAAACACGAACACAACTTCGAAGTCGTTTGTTCTTGAAGGAATTTACATGACTAAACTAGGAATTAATTCTAGAGGGGAAAAATATCACTCGGTTATGACAATCTTTCAGTGGCAGACTAGTGTTATATGAAGGGATCATTTGGGCCATTCATTCCATTTAATGTTATAAGTGTTGGATCCAAGAACCTTTAAGCTGAGAAATATAAACAAATAAACAATAGTATTTTAAATTCATTTTTTTTATTTGCAAAATAAAAAAAAAATTCAATGTAACTCTTGATAATGTTTTATGCAGAAACGAACAACCAGAAATAAACATATAATTACCAGAATCTTTTGTTCATGCAGCTCATCAGGTCACCATTAACTTATTCAATTGAATTAAAACCCCATCGTAATCAGAAAAATTGCTATAATTCTTAAGCAGATAATTAGCAGATAATTTTTGTTTATCATTAAGTCTTGGAGGGAGAAAGTGACCTGTGAACAACAGAAAGATAAAAAAATTTTACAAGTCTACTTTTTTGGCAACAACGAAATGTTTAAATATAAAATCTGAGATGTTTAAAATGTGCCCATCTCATAGAAAACACCTACTGGCAAACTAGAATCCATTTCCAAAAGTGAAAAAACGAATAAAGCTCAGTGGAGCACCTGCCATGAAAGTAATAATAGAGTATAGAAAGAAAACGTCTCTTCTCGTTTTTATGCTCAAGTTGTTTATATCTTAAAAACTATTTATTCATGGTGTTTGGTTTGGTTGGTTTGTTTTATGGCATATCAATCCTTTTCAGATTGTTTAATGCAGAATCTGGTAATTTTTGAAAAAAGGTTTTATGTTTCAACTTCTTTAAATCTTCAAATATTTATTCATAATGTTTTGTTTGGTTTGGTTCGTTTGTTTTATGGCATATCAATCCTTTTCAGGTTCAATCATTCTGGCATAAGTTTTCATGCTTTAAGTTCTTTATATCTTCAAATGTTTATTCATGGTGTTAAGTGTTGAGCCATTATGTTGAACAAAGATGGCGGTAGTAAATCAAATCGGTGAAGAATCAATGCAGTCACGATCTCGAGTGTTGAGTAATTCTTATGAACAAAGATGGCGGCGAAGAACCAATGTAGTCCGGATCAGCAGTGATTCAATCGTTTCAAGACGGAGACTGGAAGCATACTGACTTGCATCCAAAATTCAATATTTTTATAATGAAATCAGAGGCTTCTCATTAGTTGATTGTCCTAACCATAGTTATAAATCCATCACCATGTAAGCCAGATGAATGATGGACGAATCCCTAAAGAACTTTTGTTTGGGGAGCTTGCCTCTGGCACAAGGCTTCCCAGCTGACTGGGTCTTTGCTACAAGGATGTCTGCAAGCATGACCTGAGGGCCGGCAATTTCAGCCCCTCGAAGCTTGATATTGCTGCCTCAGACCATGAGAGCTGGCACACCACCATCCTATGTGTGGCTGAGACATCCAAATGGAAGAGAACCATACATTGGTGGAAGAAACGGGCCTGCAGAAAGGGGAGGACAGATCCAGCTTTGACCCTGGCCCAGGCAGAGAGACAGAAAATTTACATCTGCAGCAACTGTGGCAGGTCCTGTGGCTCCCGCATCAGCCAACATAGCCACACCACAAGCTGCCCCTCCCCCTGGAATTTCATGATCTCTAGAGATCAACGGAGTCAACAACAGTTATAAATAAGATCATGGTGTTTAGTTTGTAGAAAAAAATGTCTTTGTTTTTGGTTTTGCAGAATGTGATTGAATTTTGCAAAGATAACAGAAAAAAAAAAAAAACAATAGCATTAGTGTTTAATGCATTGAAATCAGAAAGCCGATATCTTCAGACAGCCTGATCTAGTCGCACCAAGGGATTTTTGATTTCAATTAATAATTGATTTATACTTCACTGTAATCATCAAAGTTACATTGGCATGAGAAATACACACACATATGTGAAGTTGTCTCGTAGTTTAATTAGTATAGTGATAGCAAACAATGCAAAAAGCCAATTGAATTTTAAACTTAATACAAAATCAACTTTGAAAACTGGTGAGAGGTGTTGCTAGTCTCTCTCTGCTCTATCATTATTTGTATTCCCTTTTTCCTTCCATGTGCCTCACATCAGGCAGAATTACGATGGGAGTGCTTCCCTACTACTAACTTGGCCATTTTCAAATCCAATATCCATAAATTATTATCACCGACTGTACAATAAACAATCAAAAGCAGTCGATAAATGTTAATAATGTTTTAAAAAGTTATGGATAGTCCCAATCTCTACTTATATATAAAAGACAGTTTGTCTACGTGTGTGTCAGTGAGAGTTTGTTCCCTATAGACTCCAAAATAACTGGGTCAATTTTTTTTTTTAAATTTAACACAAATATACTTTATGTGTCTCAGAATGTTCTTAGGTAGGTTCTATGTCAGAATGCCTCCAATAAGTATCGAAAATCAATGACAAACAAATCCGATTAAAGAAGGAACAGTCCGATTTTGACCAAAGTTAACACCCTTATACAGTCTAAAATCACAAATGCATTTGAAAAGTTTTATCACCATATAAGCAGAAGGGCTCAGTGTATAAAATCAACAGTAGGTTCTTTGATAAAACAGAAGCGTGTTTCAAATGAATGTTTCTGTTTAAAGCGCAATTGGACCATGATACTTGACTTTTGCATTTTAAACTTTAAATCCATAATGTTCCTCGTCTTTAGTTGCCAATCATTTCTTTTTTTCACTCCAAACAAGGCATATTGCAACTTGGAACGCACGCGGCTACTATTTGTGATCATATCTAACAAAAGACAGAGGAAAATTAAGCAGTGAGATGTTTGTTCACATTATGTTTTAAACTTTTGCATGTTGGTAGTAAGCAGGAAACAGAGAGAATTTAAAAGTTTAACAGTTCCAGAGAATATAAAAGTTTAACAGTTCCAGAGAATTTAAAAGTTTAACAGTTCCAGAGAATTTAAAAGTTTAACAGTTCCAGAGAATTTAAAAGTTTAACAGTTCTAGGGAAGAAACATGGTCCTTCGGCATCTTGGGACCTCAGAATTTTGCTACTTGTTGGATTGGTCAGAAGTATGTACGTCAAAGAAACACAAGTGTCATGAGTTATTCAGAGCACATTCCATTAAAGTATTTGTAAAAATTAAAATTAAATTAAAATTAAGATTCAAATGGCCGACTTGTTTACAAAGAAAATGAAATGCATTGTGAAAGATTTACTTTTCAAATGAAATTAGTTGTTTTATATAAGATTTTAAAAACTTTTTTTCATTTCATGCTATTGCATTATTGATTTCACTAAAGAATTGATTAATACTTCACTGTAATTATCAAAGTTACATTGACGTGAGAAATACACACACAAACATGTGAAATCTTATAATTTCATTAATATAGAGATAGCAAACAGTGCAAAAAGTAGTGTTGGGACGATTAATCAGAATTGAAAATCAGAAAAAACACAACTACTTGGGAAATCAAAATCGGTATCAGAAAAATTTGTGCCTATTTTCCAATACCAAAAACGATTCCATTTAATTATTTATTTTCTTTTTTTGATTTTGTTTGAAACAAAACCTTCCACTGCTGGTAGTAATAATAAAATAATAAATATTTATTGATTTTAAACTAATAGTAAAAAATAAATCACTACCCCCCCCCCAAGTGTGTTTTTATGTTTTATGTTAACATGTGATATTAGGAGAAAAATAACAATTTTATAGTGAAATATTTAGTAATTGCATTGGAATCAGGAATTTAATACAGAATCTGTAATTGTGTTGGAAGTGGGAAAAATATTGCAATCGTCCCATCACTAGGAAAAAGCCAATTGAACTTTTCTCTTTTTTATTTTCTAAATTGAGTTACTTCAAATTGCGAGCAAACATGCACGTCGATGTCATTGTTAAGAAAATTATGATAATTAATGGGAAATTACGACTTCTTTTTAATCGAGGGCAACAGATGGAGGAAGAGAAAGAAAATGACTAATCGAGGACAAAGAAAGTTCTGCTCTTATTACGAGCAGAAAGCAAAGAATAAATTTAACAAACTTTTTTTTTTATGTGTGTGTGTGTGTGTGTGTGTGTGTGTGTGTGTGTGTGTGTGTGTGTGTGTGTGTGTGTCTCTCTCTCTCTCTCTCTCTCTCTCTCTCTCTCTCTGAGAATCGTGTCTAAAATAGAAGCCAGACTTTCTATCTTTTTTTTTTTTTTATCAATGCTGAAATATCTAAAACAGTTGCCAGATTTTTGTTATCTTCAAGGCAAACAAAGATGTTAAAAAGGTAAATGCGTAAACACGTCAAGAGCCAAAGAAATAAATGAAACGCATTCACAGGATTCTGAGATTTCTTATTCGAAAGCTTATTCAATACATAAGTAAAGAAAAGAAAAAAGAAAAAAAATATGATAATAAAAACTACACTAAAAATGAAGTCTATCTTAAAAGTAAACAGATGTTTTTGTTTTATTTCTTTTTGAGGGAGGGTACGGTATTTCTATGTTGCTCATTGGCTTCCCTCTTAAAAAAAAAAAGGGTTGATTAATACTGATCTTTAATATGTGTTGAAACCGTTTGTTTATATTTTCTTTTCAGAATTAATCTTAGGCCGTGAAGAGCTCTCTAGTAAGGTCCATAATATAATTAGAAAGGTGTAGCTGCTGCTGGTTTTGGTTGTTGAGCATCATTCATTTATTTTGTTTCTCCCCGATATTTATTTATTTATTTTTTACAATGGAGTAACCACTCATCAAGGCCCGAAGGCCACTTAAGGATAATGGTTAATGAGTGTACAGTGGTCACCAGGATAACAGCGTAATAATCGTTAGCGGTAGAAATTAGGTATAATTTGATTATTTAAGAGGACATCTTAACAAGAACTTGTCTACATTGGACTTGAAGACGGCCATATTGTACTGTAGTCAGCTGGAAAGCAGGTCAGTGGAGCAAAGTTCCATGGACGGCAGTTCTAGGAAAGAAGCTTTACTTATGGAAGTTACATTTAGATTTGGGCACAGAGAGTGGGGTGGGGGGTATATTTGATAATGGTGTGTTTTGTGAAAGTTTGGCAAAGAGGGACATAGATTGAAGCTCAGATGAACATTTTTCATGAAAACAACGACGATAGAGCAAAGTCAGACTCCCAACACCTCTTCTGAGGGAAAGAGGTTGCAGGGAAGAGAAAAGGGAAGCCGGTTTGGAACTCTGTCAAGGCAGGATCGAGTGTTCTGAACACCTCCTGCTCAGATGTGGTAGCAGTACTCCATTTTAGGACATATCGTGCTTTTATACAGGTAGCGGACTGCATCAAAAGTGAAATACCTTCTGGAACGATAAAATGATGAAACCATTTTTCCGGAAACAGATTTTTTAGTTACAACTCATTCTAGAACGACATAAGGTACTTACAGGAAAGGCTACATGAAGGTTGCCAACATCCCTAAGTGAAAGTATTTCTGTGGAACAAACTGAGTTCAAAGTTGGCACACCTAGGTTGGCAATTCATGTCGTTAACTACTTATCAACCGTTACCTCTTGCTGCTGGTTCTTGTTGACTGCTTTTGATAGAGTTCCTTCTCATAGATTTGGAGCACTTCATTTTCCTGGAAGATTTGAGGTTACTACCCTGACCAATTGATTGGTTTCACATCCACCAATGCACCATTATTATTCTTAATGTACATCGTGATAAATGACTGAACACAACCTCATTTGTCATAGATTAGTCCACAAAAACGGTAAGGAGCCGCCAACTTCCAATGAAGATGCCTTTGGATTTCATTTTGCTGATGATGATTGTTGCAGGCATTAAATAAAAAAGGAGAACAGTGTAGCTGGTTCTATTTGTAGACATTCGTCGTTTGAATAAGCTCCTATAGTCCTCACATTCCAGGAGAGATGTTTTTGACAAAAGAGGAGAGAATTGCTGTTTTCTTTGTTGGAAACTATCAAGCTAACATTTATTGTTGACTAGTTTTTAACCTTGAAATAGTATTGCTTTTTTTTTTTCACCTGCTTGCATCAATATACGGCATAATCATGTATATATATATATATATATATATATATATATATATATATATATATATATAGTGTTTCCTTTTCCGATTAAATATGTTTTTAACTCATTTCAAAGTGATTTTTAACATGTCTTATTAACTGTTTGCTCATATATATATATATATATTATATATATATATATATATATATGTATGGAACAATCATGTTGACACACCGGTTCTTGCCAGATCACCGAAGTTAAGCAATAAAGAGCCTGGGCAGTACCATATGGATGACTATTTGAGAAGGCTATGCATTGTATGACATGAATCGTAGAAATTTCCAGGTTAGTATCTGTGGCCGCATTTAACTCACTAGGGAGATACACCCCAAATCAAGATGGAAAGCAACGGGAAACTACCATCTTTTTGTCTTCCCAAGATTACCATGGCTCTACAATTTAAAGTTTATTATGAAAGGAGCTATGATCGTTTGAAGTTGAACGTCAAAAAACATTATTTTTACACCAACCTAATGCAAACAAGTAGTAGTAGGTGTTCAGAGTCGAGTGTGAAAGTTATTTTTTAGCCTAAATCATTTAAAATATATCCACTAAACAAATAAATATAGGTAGTATGTCTATGAGTGGGGGAGAGTTATAGAGTGTAGGAGAAAGTGAAAGAGACAGAGTATGTGTGAGAGAAAAAGAGAAAGTGTGTTTGAGTGTGTGTGTGTGTGTGTGTGTGTGTGTGTGTGTGTGTGTGTGAGAGAGAGAGAGAAAGAGAAAAAGTAAGCAAAATAAAGGTAGGCGCATGTTAAATATTCATTTTATTTCAAATTCAATGGTCTTTTCTTAGAATGATAATTTATCAAGTGCCACAAAGAAGAACTGGCATATGGAAAATCTGGCAATCATTTTGTCCAGTAAACATCGTAAAGTGTCAAAGATTTTCAGCTGAAAAGAAGTTATTGTTATTTTGTATTTATTTGCCCATTTTGTATTTTGTTGTTGAGTTTTAGTTAAGACAAGAAAAAAAAAAAAAAAACAATAGAGAAAACACAAACAGACAAAAATCAAAACCACTGGAAAACGCACTTTTTCTAAATAGATATATTTTTATTAAATTTTGCATTCCCAAGCCGATTTGTATTTATTTATAAATATATTTGTATTTATAATAAAAATAGGAAAATACTATTGAACTGCATCATCCCACAATGAATTATTCATAGGATAAAATGACTGTACTGATATGCAGAAGTTTACATATAATGTAAACCGACATCTTAATTTTTCTTAGGCATGGTCCCAAATAGTAGGCCCTTACGTCCATGTGGCGATATGCCTTCTTTGGGGTGAAGGTGAGCAAAAAAAAAAAAAAGTCTCAAACATGTCATATTTCTCTTTGTCTGTTTATCTGCCTGTCTATCCTGTTTCACTTTTTCTTGGAAACTACTGGGCCGATCTAGCTGGAATTTTCTATGAACCTTTGTTATGATAAGGTGCAGCGAACTAAGTATTATGGTATCTGTTCGATGCACAGTAAGGAGTTAAATAGAGATTAATATTTAATGCAAAAATGAGCACAAATTTAACCATAAATTTGGCATCAAGCACTCATTTCAAATTAGCGTGCTATGACCTCCCCCCCCCATTTATAATAGGCTAAAAACTATACGTTTTAGCCTAATCATCATAACCAGTCTTTATAGATTGTTTTCCAAACAACTTTCTAATAAACTATAAGGCATCCTCAATATATTTATCACATCCGTTTTAACGTTCATCTTATCATTTGTTGGATGGTTTTTAGAAATTGACTTTCAAACTAACCTAAACTATCACTGACCATGTCTTTATTTACCCCCACTTTCTCTCTTATCACTTGTTTTCCTTGTGAAATAACCTTGCTACTTCAACTGTTCCACATCTATCAACCCATGAAATATAATCCATTCTTTCAACATGATCATACAAACAAAATCTCCTATTCTGCACGCATCTCCCTATACTACCCAAATTTAATCTTCCTTCAGATCAAAGCCTGTCTTACATTATACACTCATTGTATCATTCTCACACTATTTCTTTCCATGCAACACATGTCTTCAACATTCATTGGCAAGCTTCCATTTCCATATATCATTTCATTGTGTAAACTTGCCTGATAAGACCTTTTGTTTGGTTGATAATGGTAACACTCTGCTGGTTAGTGTTATATTCCTAAATACTTAGGAAATAAAGACAAACGTGAGTTACACCGAGTGGTATGTGTAATGGGGTTTATTTATAATACAGAAACGTAAGGCTGCTCGCCTAAGGTAAATAGAAGTACATAGTAACAAGTATGGGGAAGAAGTCTGATAATCAACACGTAAGACTATCCGTCTTACTGCGACTGCTTGTCTGCCGCTGTCTGCCAAACAGTCCAATATATATACACAGTTTGTAACCGGTGTATAGCCAGTTATGTTCCTTCACAACACCTCCCCCTGAAGCTGAAATCTTCCTGATTTTAGCTTAAATACCTCTTCCTTTTAGGGTCAGGGCTTAATCTCCTGGTAACTTTTCTCTTTCTTGCGCTTTTCCTTCTGGTCAGCGTTACCCGGGGTAAAGGTTTCTGTCCAGCCCGTATGGTCGGTTCAGGCGAAATATTCATTGTTTGCGGTACACACGCTGGTTTTGGTATATCAAAAATATCGCACAATGTTTCCATTGGTGTCTCTTCCACATTTGGAGACAGTCTGGGACGTATTTGATTTCTGTGTCTTTTGCAGACAAAACTTAATCCTTGGATGGTATAGACCATGCTCCCAATCCTTTTTTTGATAATACCTTCAACCCACTGATTTCGTCCATTTTGAAAATTTTTGAAATATACATTTTCACCTGGGTAAAAGCACTTGGTATTAAGGTTTTCTTTTTTGAAAACTTTCTTTTTCTCTGGTAGCAGCCTATCGAAGACAGATCTTATCTTTCTTGCAAACATTAGCTCAGCCGGGGAAGAATTGACATTATTATTAGGATTTGGTGTCACCCTGTAAATTGCTAAAAATGTTTGAATACATTGTTCGTCTGTGTCCGTAGTAAGATTTTTCTTAAGTGCCCTTTTAAACGTATCTACAAATTTTTCGGCCAACCCATTCGATCGTGGATGGTACACAGGTGTTGTCATATGTAGAATATTTAGTGAGTCACAGAATTCTTTGAATTCATGAGCAGTAAATGCTGTTCCATTATCGCTCACTAAGGTTTTTGGCACTCCAAAACGGCTAAAAATTTCATTAAGCGCACTCACAGTGTTTTTTGCTGTTGGATGTCTAAACTTAAATATTTCTGGCCATTTTGAAAAAGAATCTACAATAATCAAGTAAAAATAACCATTTATAGGTCCCGCATAATCAATATGCAGACGTGACCAGGGTAGGTCCGTCTTTGGCCATGGCGTCGTTTTTACTGGAGGATCTCGAGCTGCTAATTGACATCCTCTGCATGTCTTGACACATTTTTCAACTTCCTTGTCCATACCAGGCCAGTACACATATCCTCTCATAAGGGATTTCATTCTCGAAATGCCCGGATGACCTGTATGAAATTCCTTCAGAATTTTCCTCTGTAACGTTAGTGGAATTACGATCCTCTCACCATACATGAGCACATCTTCACAGATGGAAAAAGGCGTTGTTTGATCTACCTTTTTATTTTTTTATTGATTTTTCATTTTCTTAATGAAAATGTCATTTACTGCCTCTTTTTTTATTTTTTCGAAAGTTACCGGAAGTTCACGTATCATATTACACATTGAACTTGTACATTCACTTTCGTCTTTAAGCGCAGCAATTACCGTTTCTTCGAAACTTTCGCTTCTTTTAGGGATCAACCGTGATAATGCATCTGCGTGTCCTAACTTTTTTGAGGATACATGTTCCATCTTAAACTGATAGTTTAAGAGGGTTACAGCCCATCGCTGTAATCGATTCGCAGTATGTGTGGGAATGCCTTTCTTTGATCCAAATATGGTAAGTAGGGGTTTATGGTCGGTTTGCAAAATAAAAGATCGTCCATGGAGAAATCGATTGTACTTTGTAATTCCAAATATTATCGACAGCGCCTCTTTTTCAATTTGGCTGTAATTTTTCTCCGCTGCAACCAACGTTCTTGAAGCATGGGCGATAGCTTTTGTCCTACCATCCTCATACTTGTGAAGTAATACAGCGCCAACACCGTAATCACTGGCGTCCGTTGCTAGTATTAGTTCCTTTTCTGGATTGAAATGTGCCAATGCTAAGTCTGACAGTAGACATCTTTTGATATTTTGGAAAGCAGATTCACATTCCTTATTCCAGTTCCATTTAACACCCTTTTTCAGTAACTCGTTAAGAGGAGCTCTTAAATTATGTATGTTAGGGATGTAAATTGCATAGTATTGAACTAATCCCAAAAACGATTTTAATTTTGTCACTGAATCTGGAGCAGGCATCTTTTCAATTGCTTCAGTCCTTTATGGATCCGGTCTTCGACCCTCTTTGTCGATTATTTGACCTAGATATTTAATTTTTTTCATAAAAAAATCGCATTTTTCTGGGCTCAATTTAAAACCAAATTCCTGTATTCTTTTGAATACTTCTTTTACATGCTTCTTATGATCTTGCAAATTTTCACTTTTAATTAGGATATCGTCAAGGTAGGCCATTGAAAATTCCAACCCTGCCAGCATCGTGTCCATAATTTGCTGGAAAATAGCAGGAGCAACCTTTAATCCAAAAGGAAGCCTCTTTAGCTTAAAAATGCCCTTATGAGTATTTATGCCCAAGTATTTGGAGCATTCATCGCTGATCTTAATTTGCAAGTAAGCATCTGAGAGGTCTATCTTGGAAAAAAATTTTTCCTCTGTTAAGCTTAGAGAACAGATCTTCTGCGGACGGAAGGGGATAATTATGGTCCAATAGACAGTCATTTAAACCCGTTGAAAAATCTCCACAGACCCTTATTCTGTTATTTTTTTTCTTTACATACACGGTTGGACTTGCCCAATCTGTGTGGTTAACTTTTTCAATGACTTCCAGTTGTTGAAGTCTATCCAACTCTTTTTCGATTGCGTCCATCGCTGAAAAAGGCACATTCCTTTTAGGTTTGAATACTGGAGTGGCATTTTTCTTTAATTCAAATTTTGCCTCTGTCTTAATACAGAGTCCTAGTCCTTCGGCAAAAACATTGGGAAATTCAGTTTTCAAATCCTTCAGGAAGTCTTCCCTTTGGTTTGCTTTTTCTGCAGTTAAAACGTTACAAAACGAATTTATGGGTTTCTCCCATAAATTAAACAGGACAATCCAATCTACCCCAAACAGGCATGTATTCTTTCCTGGTACGACGTACACTTTGGATTTATGAGTCTGGTTAGCGAATGTCACTTTGCATTTTAATTCTCCCTTGAACTCTAATCTTTTGCCGCACACACTTCTCGCCGTCTTTCTGGTTTTCGTTAATTCAGGTCGACCTATCCTTTTCCATATATCTTCATTTATAATACTAATATCTGCACCGCTATCCAGAAGCAATGTAACCAGATGTCCATTTATCCGAACATCAACATATTTCCGTCTTTCGCAGCTTTTTTCTTTATTCATGCGAAGCGTATTTACATTATCGGTCCCTTGTCTTTTCTTCTGGGCACAGTATGTTCCCTTGTGACCTCTGAGACCACATTCATAACATATTTTGTTCCTAAACCAGCAGGTCTTATTGTTGTGTCTTAAACTACCACAACATTTACACTTTAGCTTTGGGTCTTTGTATCCTTTAAGGATCCTGTGTTCTTGGAACCTGGACTTTCTTGTGGTCCCTTGCCTTTTTACTTGCTGCACCTTAAAAATATTTTTCTCTTCAATGCGAGTGTTGTCTTTCTTTATGTTAATCAGACGTTGACACTCTTCCGTGACTTTTTGCAATGTTATGTTAGGATCCGCCTCCATAATTGTTAGGATCCGTGAACGTATATCTTTGTCCCTTGGTGCTGTGAGACCTTGTACAAAGATTAAACATTTAAATTGGTCTGCGGAAATTTCATTCAATTTAAATGATTCGCATAAACAGTTCACAGTGCAAGCATATTCTAGATAGTCTTCAGCTTCTGCCTTCTGAATGTTCAAACATTTGTATCTAGAGTGAAATAGGCTATCCCTTTTATCAAATATTTTCGACAAGGTACTAATTGTTTCCTCGAACGAAACCTCCTCCGGTTTTTTTGGTAGAATTAGATTTGCATACTTGGTGTTTTCATCAGTACCCAGTTTTTGTAGTAGCAGGGTAACTTTTTCCTCATCGGTCCAGTCTAAACATCTTTTCGTAAAAATTGTTTCGTATCTTCTGTAGTATGCAGGGAAAGTAACACCAGTATCCGGGGAGTAACGAAATTCCGTTAGTGAATTTGAAATACCCTCGGCAGAAAAATTAGTCTTCTTCCCGGTCGACGTTAGAATTAGCTTTTCTAAATTCTTTTGCTGTGTCGACATTTGTCGTTGTAGTATGTTTGTTTGTTCTTGTTGTGCCTCTAAAGTTTTTTGTGTTCTTTCTTGTTGTTGTTGCAGCTGTTGCTGTAGCTGTTGTTGTTGAATTTGTTGTTGTTGTTGTTGTTGCGCTAAAAATTGTTGAGTCATTTTTGTCTGTTCCTGGATGCTAAGGGCTAGAGCCTTAGTTAACTCTGCTAATTGTTCCATGTTAGCTTCTAGTACAAAAATGTCTTTTCGAATTCTACACAATAATTCCAAAGAAAAATCGTAAATTTACGTATATCGTAAATTAGTAGCAATATGCAGACACAACACGTTTCAACAAAGTTCATCCATAGTAATTCAACAGGCTTTGTAAAATAATTCTTTTTTTTTTTTTTTTTTTTTTTTTTTTCCACAACGTAAGTTCATACACAAAATATTTCTTACTTCCCACGACAAATAGTTCCAATTATTTATATAAAGGCAATAACAAACAATTAATTTTCCAAAAAAAAAAAATATATATGGCTGCCGTTCCCACGTGGCATAAAATGGTACAATAGTTGTTGTATTTATATTTTTTCTTTCGAAACTCGTAATCCTTTAGTGTAGTTTCGAATTCAACTTGCGACCATTTTTTTTTTTTTTTTTTTTTTACTTGTCAAAATAAATATAAATTCCACTTTACCTTGAACATGTTTCTATAATTTCTTGTGAGTTCTTTACGAAGAAAAATCCGTACTTTTCGCTACTTTAGGTAGGAAAAATTTTTTAATTCATTGACGCACGTGGTCAAAAATCCTTGTGTAGTTTTTTTTTTTTTCGTAAAACAAAAAAAATCCTTGCATTGTACACAGTCCTTGGTACGGTAATTTATCTCTGTTAAGAGAAAGAACATCCTTTCGTCGCCATTGTTATATTCCTAAATACTTAGGAAATAAAGACAAACGTGAGTTACACCGAGTGGTATGTGTAATGGGGTTTATTTATAATACAGAAACGTAAGGCTGCTCGCCTAAGGTAAATAGAAGTACATAGTAACAAGTATGGGGAAGAAGTCTGATAATCAACACGTAAGACTATCCGTCTTACTGCGACTGCTTGTCTGCCGCTGTCTGCCAAACAGTCCAATATATATACACAGTTTGTAACCGGTGTATAGCCAGTTATGTTCCTTCACAACAGTTAGTAATGTCAAAAGTTCCTTGAACTTACTCCATCAACTTCTAACATTTGCACACTTTAGAGTTTTATAATAATTTGGTTTAATTAATTACTTAATGATCAAAAGATAAGATCAAAATTAAATTCAACTTTCAAAATTCTATTTAAAAGAAATAATTTAATAAAAAAAAAAAAAATGGACACAAACAAAAATTGGAATAGTTAAAAAAAAATTTTTTTTTTAAATTGAAACAAAAATAAAACTCATTAGCAACACTGAGTAGATGCAGCTAGTGTATTAATATTGGCCATAGAATGTTTTGAAGTAAAGGGCGTTTCATTGAATCCTGTTAGAACTCAGCACATGTCTTTCAATCATAAGTGCGTCTCTTTTATTCCTGAGATTCTTATGGATGACTCCGCTCTTGAGGAGAAATAAACTCTACATCTTCTTGGTCTTCCTCATCAAGTCTTTCAGGGAGTTCATATATTAAATCCATTGGTCTTTCTGCTTCTTGGGCCCTGTCGGTGGGGCATTAGAATACGCCGACTGCCCCCCTGCAGAGGGTAAAAGTCCCTCAATGGGGGTCCTGGATATGACCTTAAACTATATCCAGTGGTGAGGCCCCAGCTTGTGGGCTTTGGGGAGTGTGGAGCCACCCTTTAATTACCATTGCTCCCAGGTCCACTCTGACCCAGAGTGGTAGTACCTGTTTGGGTCCCAACTATGGGTTAAATAGAAACCGACGTCAACAAAAAAAACCAAATATATTCTATTAAAAAGATTTTTCTTCAAAATCTTTGGATTCTGCATTAAATAACCCAAAAAGGGTTGATATGCCGTAAAACAAAAACAACCAACCTTTCTGCTTCTTGTAAGGTCTGCTTTCGCTATCGCTCTAAACATGTTCTTACACTGTGGCCTATTTTCTATCTCTACAAATATATTATCAGATCATATATTGAGTACTGTTGTCATATTTGCTGTTGCTAGTCTCAGTCTGTTTTTTAAATACTATTATGGTAGATGTTCTGAAAAACTGATCTATTCACTGCTTTCTTTGTTCCAACTTGTTCGACTCATTGGTCTAAGGGTCTCCATGAATTTGGTGTTTTGCTACCTCACTGTAATATGGCTTCCTATTCCAGTAGCTTCTTTTTAAGAACAGTAGGTTTGTTTTCTTCCCACTGACTGTTTTCCTCCTACCTATAGCCCTGCTCTTTTCAAGATTAACGTCAACAGACATTTCCTATCTTTGTGATAATCATTGTTCGTTCTTGTTAACTCCTTACATTAAGTGGCTTCACACCTTGTCTGGAGCGATTTCCATAAAGAAGAAGAAAAAAAAGGGGTCAATTTAGTGCACTTAGCACATAATACATATTGACACACATATTAGTCTCACATATACACTTGCATCTCAAATTACTTGTTTATCCAGTTATTTTTTCATTTATTTTTTTTTTTTGCAACTTTTTATCATAACCTTCCCACTAAGGTCATGACCTAAACTGGTCTTTCCACTTTGAAAATAATTTTTTTTTTTCTTATCATTTTTTTTATCCTCATGTCTTTGAATAAAATATTTTCAACTTGTCACATTCGATTTCATATCAGTTTTATTTACATAAGAAAAATAAACATATTTACAGCAGAATAATAAAATAATGAGACCATAAGGAAATTACTTTATTGAAATTAAATAAATTTAAAACAAAAACGTGTTTGAATAATACTGAATAGGACTTCTGCTTTTTTTTTTTCATTGAAATTAAATAGCTTGACAATTCCAACACTATTGAAATCGGTTCGTAAGCCACAAACTCAAAGAATTTTAATCCATTTGCTGGATGTTTGGTTTTCAGTAATAAATGTCCCCAAAGGGCATTCAATTCAGTTCAATTCATTTGATAAAAAAGAAAACTATCATGCTTCAGTTGCCAGGGAAAGTAGAAAATTAGACATAAGAGGATACAGTAGCCAAGCAGTTTTCCAAATTCACTTTGAATTGTTGCATTATTGGTGCATTTATTACCTCACTTGAAGGTCTATTCCAGGGATCCTAACTAAGAAAGTGACCCTCCAGTTTAATCAGAATTGACGGAGAAATAGTTTCTTGTAGTGTCCATGTAGATCTCTTTCTGATGCAGAAGTAAATGGTAGGTCATGAGGTCAGAATGATAATTATACAGAGCACCAGTATCTTCTGTTTTTGGAAGTTCCACGGTTTCAGCATCAGAATTATCAGAATACTAGAGGTCAGAGTCAGATTTTTGAGCCTCTAAAAGAATCAACAGGCATCCTGAATCTTGGAAGACTTTAAAATAAGACTTCAGAGTCAAATATTTTGGAATTCTAGGAATTTTGAGACTCCTAGGATTCACAAAATTCTCACACCCACTCATAAGAATCTCTACAAGTGATAGGAGCCTTCTATCATATCTGAAAGTGACACAACTATATAACAAGCAAAATCAGAGATGCGTCGCTGTACAACTCCTGCTCTCTACCTAGCCAAGTTATGACAACACAATTGCCAGCACCTTCAAAATGTAAATCTGGATGGTTCAATGCTTCAGGGCACAGCTCAATGAAGTTTCTGGCCACGGTTATGGTCTTTGGTGTGGTTTCAAGTGAGGGCCACATCATGCCACCTCACATCTTCGAAAGTCAACACCAAAGTGTACCTGAATGAGTGTGGTGATCGCCTGGTGTAATCAGGTAGCCGCTGGCAGACCCTGGATGTGGCAACAGTACTTGGCGCCAATCCACAAGTCCAAAGAAACCCAGGTTTAGCTTTGTACCCTTCCCTCACTTATTGATTATTGAATACAGTTAAATTTGTGCTCAATTTTGCAGTAGATATTAATCTTATTAATTCCTAACTGTGCATCAAACGGATACCATAATACTTCGTTTGTTGCACCTTATTATAACAAAGGTCCATAAAAAAATTTCATCCAGATTGCCCAGTAGTTTCAGAGAAAAAGTGAGAGTAAAAGGTATTGTGGTCACTAATTCCTATTAATCCCTAACTGTGTATTGAATGAATGCTATAACACTTAGTTTGTTGCACCTTATCTTAAAGGTCGATACAAAATTTCAACCAGATCGTCGCAGCAGTTTCAAAGAAAAGGTGTAACAAACAGACAGGCTTCTTAGTCTGAAATATAACCTAATTTATAAAACTCACTATGTCTGTCTGTTTCCATATTTTCAAACTATCTCTTCCGAAACTAGAAGTAGCAGAGCAGCACTAGGGGCCTCAAATGATTGGATTTTTATGGACCATTTTTCTATAGGTCTTTAGCCAGTTTAAATAGTTTTTAAGTGGTCCAAAATGGGTAAAAATTGAAAAAAATCGTTATACATTTTGTACATTCATCTTAGTTTATTTTTAATCATTTCATATGCCTGTCTCGTTGGTATAGTGGTAACATCACCAGCTTCGAATGGTACAGTTTTGCTTTTAGTTTCGATTTTAGCTGATGACAGCCAAATGCTTTTTTTTTTTTTACTTTTGAAATCATGACTATAATAATATATATATGAAATCTGGACAAATTAAAATATCATTTAAGCATATTTTATGACCGGGCAAAGCCACCCCACTCCCGCTAGTCTGTCTATATATCTATAAAAGTAAGAATGTGTGTGTGTGTGTGTGTGTGTGTGCAATGACAAGTCTCAACCTATATACTCAACAAATTTTTGATCTGCAGACTTGAAATTTGATATATAGGGTATTTAGACATGTGGAAAACTTTTTAATCGGTTTTTATCTGGAAAAAAGGGATGCTAAGGAGTCAAAATTGGAAGCTCGATCCTGGGGAGGGGGGGGAGGGTCATCGGATTTTTATCTGTTTGCCAACTGTTTCCCAACTGCGCATGCGTGAATTGTTCACATGACAGCTTCCTTATGATCAGAATAAGTAGGTTTGAAAACACTTTTTAAAAAATCGTGGCAAACTGGACAAATGGTTATCGTACTTGACTCACTGTGTTTAGGTATTGGTTTCAATCTCAGCTTGAGTATTTTTTTTTTTACTTACAAGAAGTGAACAGCTTAGAAAAAAACATAATACTCGCATGCACATGTCACAGTTTCTTTCTGTTTTTTGGGGTTTTTTTTTTTTTTTTAAACTATATCGGGTACTATATAACAATCGGTAGAGGATTGGCTCTAATAATAATAAATTAAAAATTTGCAGAAATTAAATATCAGATTTATGCATATTTTACGGCCATGCTACACCGGACAACCTGCTAGTATAGATATATTAGTTGGTAATAGCTACCTTCCAACATGCCAGGATATTACTGAATAAACAATCTTGGTTTTTTTAATGGATGCGGACATAAGAATACGTAGTTCTTAGAACATCTCTCCCATGCTAATGAGTACGTGTGATTTTTTTTCTTCTTTCTAATCTAGGTTTCTACAGTGAAACCAGGGTAGACAGCTGTCGGTAGTATTTTTTTATCACAATTTTATATCGGTTCTGTTTCATATGGAGGAGTTTTATATTTGTTATAGCTTTACAACTGTTGAGCAAGAGAAGAGGTTATCCGGCATGTGTATGCAGTGAGATGATATATGGAAGTGAAACCTGGCTAGTAACGGTTGAGGACATGCGTTGCATGGAGAGAAATTATATGAGAATGATATGATGGATGAAGACAGGCTTAATCTGATGAGCTTTGAAAAAGATTAAATCTGGACAGTATAGGAAGATGTGTGTAAAACTGGAGATGTTGATGGTATGGTCATGTTGAAAGAATAGATCAGAGTTCTTGGATTAGTAAATGCAAAATATATCAGGTCCAGATCACAGGGGAAGGCCAAGGAAAAAATGGGAAGAAGTGATGAAAATGGATTTGAAAGAATGAAGGATAAATAAAAACTTGTGCAGAGATAGGTTTGTTTAGACGCCAACTTCTAAAATCTATCCAACACATGGCAATATGTAAAACAGATGTTAAATTGATGATGATGGTGATGGTGATGGTGATGGTGATGATGATGATGATGATGATGATGATGATGATGACGGTGGCGGCATACATTTCCAACTATCACTTTCCTGGTTGTATGGCTAGGATCAAAGTATAGTACTAGAGGAAGAGAAATCCTTTATGACTGGGGTAAATTATATATATATATATATATATATATATATATATAAGAATAAGTAGTTAATAAAACATTAAAAAATACTTTGAAAAAGAGTTAAAAACATTTAATTTTAAAAAAGGAAACACTAAATAAATGGATAGTCCTTAATCTGCGGAGTTTCGAAGAAATACTTTCCTTCTCATCAGAGGGTAGGATTTAGCAAAATGCAGGATTGGATTTTGCTTGCAAAAGTATTTAATGAAACTACAAGTAAGTCATAGATCTTACTTGGTAACAAATAGTGAAACAGAGGGAATAGGGTGAAGAAAAACGTGATTTCACGTGAATGAATAGTCTATAAAAGAAAACTAAACAATTGGTGCTTCGATTCTTCATTTATAAGAATTGTCCATATTTATATTTTATATTCCATGTATTTTTTAAATAAAAGCCTAATTTCTGATTCCAAAACAATTCTTTTAATTTTATTTTTTGACAGTAAAAAAAAAAAATATGAAATAAACGCAATATTTTCCAAATAAAGAGTCTGTATATTATTTTCCATGCTTACAGCTGAAAACACTTTTCGTCATGGCAGAATCTGTAGAAAACATCCTTCAGTAATCAGGCGAGATAATAATTACTGAAAAAAAAATCATTACAAACAAAATAAAAACACTAGACAAATATTTGGCATTTAATAAAGCCTGACTGCTCGAGTATTACCATTGCTTGACTGGTAAGAGTTTCAAACAATGCCTGTGGGTGAATTCTTTTTTAGCAAAGAAAAACTTTGCATAAAACCAATCTTACTCTTATCTGTATTTATAGTGGCGTTCATCTGAGGTGGGTTGAGCTGGCTCTAATGCTGTTACTACGTCACACATCAAGACTGTCCACCCTCGTCAATCGGCATGATCTAGCCATTTGCGATGCCATCGTTAGACACCATAAACACAAAGACCGGATATGAGTTTCATGTCTGCCTTGACCGTTGTGAGCAACACCTTGAGTTGGCCACCTCAGCGCTTTCTTCAATCAGTGGTTGCATTGGGTGCCACTAGTTAACACCTCAGCAGGTTGGCACAACATCTGGCCGAACCACCAAAATTCTAATGAAATCCTACTCTCCACACAACTGACTAAAAATTCATACATACAGTTATAAATGCAAATGCAAATACATGCATACAAATATACAAATATAATTATAAAACTCTGGACCTTGAGGCCTTGCTTGAATTTTATCTTTCACAATCGATTGATTCCATCTTTTAAAAAAATGGATGACAGTTAAATTTATAGGCATGGCTCAGAGACGAAGGAATGAGGGTGGAAAGTTGTATGTTTTGGTTTCGATTTTGGCTGATGGCACCCAAGTCATAGATATATATATATTTTTAGTTTTGATCTCACTTCTATATATTCGATTCAATATAATAATCGATAGAGAATTGTCTTAATAATAATAAATAAATATGTAATATGCATGAATTAAAATATCATATTTAAGCGTATGATGAGGCAATGTCAAGCAGCCTGCTAGTGTGTGTGTATATATATATATATATATATATATATATATATATGTTTTAATTTATTTATGTGTTCATCATCATCATCGTCATAAACATCAAAATGACCTGGCGTCCTTAAAACGTTTTTTTTCTATATGAACTTCTTTAACAGAAGATCATGACCAAGGTCTCCCATCGCATGTATCGTTTTGTCGGATATGTATTGTTTTTATTTAGGTATTAATTTATTTAAATGGATTTGAAGATGAATAGGTTTGGACCCATCATCACCGTCGTATATATATATATATATATATATATATATATATGTATATATGTGTGAGTGTGTGTGTATGTATGTGTACATATACAGATTCGTACTGACATATGCGCACATATATTACAGCTATTTACATACAGAACCTGAAGTCCTGCCTTACTAATATTCCTGGTGAACCAAGTGCAAAAGAGATCCAGACAATTGCACTTAATGGAACAGAGAGGATACTAAAAAGAGCTCTCGGTTGGTTTCAATAAAAAGCGGGGCAATGTTGGCAGCTGGTTTGGCTGCCCCATACTCAGCATTACAATCTTCAAAGGAAGAAAAAAAAAAAAAAAAAAAAAAAAAAAGATATTTTATTGTACTTTTTAATGAATCGTTTTGTAATGCATGAACTTGTGTAGAAGAGTTGCTTTACACCGAAAGTGAAAAGCAACATTGCACAGGTAAGAAGGAGAAAGAAAGGACCTGAATTGAAACAACAGCAGCAGCAGCCAAAAATAGATTTTTTTTTTGGCTCTTGCTTTTTTTTTTTTCCACAAGTGTTTCAAAATGGAAAATTTAATCGTCTGATTAACACAACAAAAATATGCAGCAGTCATGAACATACTTATATTTACATCATGTTATTCTATAGATTGTCAGCTTTTTTTAATTTATAATTAATTTTAAGGTTAACGTTACAGCAATTCTCCAAGTAAACATTAATGTATCCTGTGACTTTGTATGGGTTAGTTCATTTAAAAAATAACAGAACATTTGTTATCAATCATGAAAACAATCAGAAAACGATTTAAATTCTGTGAAATCCATATTATTTGGATTCTTCAGACTACATCTTCTCATTTCTTGACGCAACCTTCCGTAGGTGTATCGTGTCAAACTCAATTTTTTTTTTTTTTTGTCAGACTTGAGAATCTGCACAGAATTTCCAACAGAAACCTTTATATAATGCATGGAGATAGCATGCTCTTGTTCTGACATCCTTCAACTTCCGGAAGAGTGCAAAGACTTGTGACATAGTGGATAAAGTACTTGGTAAATTCAGTTGTAAGTTACACTCTTCTGGGGGTTAAAGGTTCAATCCTCAATGTAGGCGAAACTCAAAATACAACTGTGAATTGCTTAGGACATCTATCCAGTCATGACTGATGGTTTAAATAAAGGGTTTTGTTTGAAATTCTGTGCAGATTCCAGAGTTCAATAGAAAGATTTCTGAGTACAACAAAATACACCAGAAGAAGGTCGGAGGTTACATTGACTGAAATGTTGTGAAAATAACACTTAAAAATCAAAATAATACAACTAATTAATCCTCATCTCAAAAATTTATAAGTATAATCCTCTGAGATTGAAAATATAATTATATTTACTGTTTTTATTCATCGTTTTTTTTTACTATTGCAACTGATTATGGGAGCTCAAGCAAATAGTCGAATGGAAAATAATATAATAGGCCAGTACATGTAGAAATTTAGATGACTCGTATAGATTATGTCTGAATGAGAAATTTAGAATTTTAAACTTTTAAAGACCCCAAAACATTGAACTGCAAAAGTGAATAGAAAACAACTGTATACACAGAATAAACATAAATTTGATAATGATACTCAAGAAAAAATAAATGAATGAATGAATGAATAATCATTATTAAATAGAAACTAAACTAATTCAACACCTAAAATAAAAATACAAAAAATTACTCCAAAACAAATTCACCTATTAATGTGGCATATTCACACACAGAAAAAATAAGTCACTTCTCTTCAAAACAAAACAAAGAAGCATGAAGTAAAAGTAAGCTGAACCTTAGTCTGAAAGAAAGCCTACCAATGGCTAATGGAAACATTAACTTGTGGGAAGGAATGACAATGAATCTGATTGGTTAGCTAGATTACTATATATATGTATATATAATAGAAAAATCTTAATGAAAATTAATTAAAATTCTTAAATAATAAAATATCTGTAAAGAAAGTACACAAAATTTTTAATTATCTGACCAATGAGCACACATAAACTTAAAAGACCTAATTCCGTGGAGCTTCGAAAAATCCAATTCTTCTCAACTGAGGAAAGAGGTTTGCAAAAATATACAATACATTTTGCAGATTAATGCATTAAAAGAAACTATGAACTGAATTATATTAGTATAAAAAAGTTTTTTAACAGTTGGTGAAAGTTTATAAAGTTTCATGATGATTATGAAAGCAAAAACAAGGAAAAAAGTAGAAGTATAAAAGCATATGATAAAAATACATTGAATAAGGAGGTTACAGGTTAAGTCCAAAAAAGTCCATTGATAATCCATAAAAACAGGAAACATTTAAGTAGTTATTGCCTCAAATTTTGTTTTGATTTCGGTTCGCTGAACTAATTTAAAGTAAAGAGCATTAAAAACTATTTCAAAACAAAAAAAAAAAACATGACCTGAACTTTTATTGACTATGGTAACATTTATTTCTTGTATATTTATTTTTTCGGGTAGTCGTTTGTTGGCTTTTCTGCTAAACACTCTTACTAAATAATATCGACGAAATATCGAAAAACAAAGAAACAAAGACAGTTTTGAAAAATAATGAAGCTTTACTTACTTTAGTAAAATTATCCGAAACAGCAAAATGGGATATTAAAAAAGTAAACACTTAATTACTTTAGTTTTAAAGCAAAGAATCGCTATAAATATGAATAAGAAAATGGCACCCTTTTCAAGCAGAACAGCTTCATTTCAGTTTTACAATATTGAACGGTGTAGTATTGCGCCGTCGAATTCAGGGTTGTACTATTGTAATGTAAAGAACACGCAGAAAGGGTTGTAATCAACTGAATTCCTTCTAGTACACTGACAAAAAAAAGCTTAAACAGATATATAAATAAAAATAAAAAGGTTATGGAAATGTTTTTAAAAAGACACATAATCACGTGAGCAGGATTTTTTCCTTCTTTTGACACAATAACAAGTAACGTTCTTATTTTTTATTATTTATCTATTTTCGAAAGCGTGCCACGTGCAAGTGGAGAAGTAAAAAAACAGAGTTATGCAAAATTTCTGCTGAGAATTGTCAAAAGTTCCGACTTTTTTGGGGGGAGGGGGGCTTGCACTTTAATAAGAACGTGAATTTATGACGTGAATTTATTCAACACAACATGATTCAACTCAAAAAAAAAATAAATAAAAACTAACGTGAATTAAGATTAAAGTTAAGGTGTTATCGTGGACCCTCACCCCTTTTAAAAAACCTTGTTA
Organism: Euprymna scolopes; assembly: GCF_053919585.1. Lineage (NCBI taxonomy): Eukaryota > Metazoa > Mollusca > Cephalopoda > Sepiida > Sepiolidae > Euprymna > Euprymna scolopes. Next base: position 25,730,607 of record NC_136501.1, read on the forward strand.
AACTTTGTGACATATTTCCATTCTATGAAGGTTAGGTGCGAACGAACACCCCATAATTTTATTATACCATATTTTTTCAAACTGAAACATAATTATCAAAGTATACTTATGCAAATAGATATGAAAAGCCTTTGTTAAAGTTTGTGCCATATTTCTATGGAGTACAGGCGCGAACGCAGACCCCACAATTTTATTATACCATCCCTATTTAAGTTGAAACATACTTATCAAAGTATTCTTAGGTCCATCTATATCAAAAAACCTTGTAAACATTTTTTTTCTATTTTTTATTTCCATTCTTTGGGGGCCAGGTGCGAACACAGACCGCACAATTTTTATGAACCACCGTTCTGCCAGATCAAACATACCCATTCCTGATCCTCGATACATCTTCTATCATTATATGTAATCAGTTTTTTAAAATAGTCAACCATATAGGAGCCTATTCGTGACCAGACACACACACACACACGTTCAGCTTTATATTATAGATATATAAAATAATCTGTTTGTATGTCTCGCTAAAACTTTTGAAATCCAATTCAAATAAGAATGATTCTGATACTGTCTTAAAAAACGTTTATTTCAGTTTTTGCATTTAAACAGGGTTTGTTTTGTATTTATATTTTAATTGGCCTTTTTTTTTTTATCGGCGGTTAAAAAAATCATTTTCTTATTCAAATTTTTTTAGCAGCAGTTGATTTTGCTGAGGGTTGATTAAAGATCAGATTACTATTAAATCACAGATATTTTTTTTTCAATCGTAACATCTGAATACTTTTTTTCTTGCTCACATGCGCCTATTCTGAATTCATAGCAGAGGCCGACATCAGTGGATTTTTTGTTAGTGCACAGTAAAATAATTAAATTAATGCAACTTTATTTTCTTTGTTATATAGCCCAGGCAACGCCATGTACCCCTGCTAGTGTGTGTGTGTGTGTGTGTGTGTGTGTGTGTGTGTGTGTGTGTGTGTGTGTGTGCATATGTAAGTAGGTATAAAAATAAGTGTCAATATTTATTTTTTTATATATAGCTATAAAGCCCCTTTAAAAATTTAAAGTTGAGCCTTCTTTAGCAAATTAAAAAGCGGTTAACTTTAGCACCAATGCAACATTCTGACTTCAGGTCGTTGAATACTCTCTGATTGCTTACTATGTATGTCCGATGACTTGCCATTTATAGACACTTAATCTCCTTCAATTCTTGTGTTAACTGCTAGTGGCCTTGAAGTAGAATTTGAGTTTACAGAGTCAAGGGTGACTTTGTGACTGGGTTCAAATCTCCCGACCGGCAGTAATTATCACCTCTTACACTGTTGATTATGTAAGCATGAAACACTAGTATCTGTAAGTATAAAAATAATTGTTAATATTTGTTTTATAAAATATATATTATCTAGTATATCTATAAAAGTGAGTATGTGTGTGTAAGAGAACACTTCTCAACCTATATACTCAACAAATTTTTGATTTATAGATTTTAAATTTGGTATACAAGATATTCAGACATGTAGAAAACTTTTTAATCGGTTTTCATCCGGAAAAATAAAAATGACTGCTAAGAGGTCAAAATTGAGAAATTAGTACTTGGGGGGCGGGTGGGTGGTGGGGACACCGGATCTTTATTAGTTTTTTTAAAGAATGTGACAAGTTGGTCTAATAATTATCATACTTGACTCACCTCACTGTTTTTAGGTTTTGCTTTTAATGTCAACTCAAGTATTTTTTTTTTACTTACAAGAAAACTGTATAGAAAAAACATAACACTTGCATGCACATCTGAGTTTCTGTAAGAATTAAAATATATTTATGTATATTTTACAACCGGGCAACGCTGAGCAGCCTGCTAGTAGTTATATATAAGTATGCATGTATGTATGTATGTATATGTGCATCTGTAGAATACTGAACATCAGTTGAAGGTGCTACTCTCCTGATACTGCTGTCCTTGTGTGGCACAATGAGGAAGCTCCCTTTGGGGGGAGTTAGGGCTTCTACATTAATAAACTTTATACCTAACTCGTGCCTGATTGTGCTCATGGGGAGGAGAGAAAGAAAGGCATTATTATTGAAAAAAAAAAATATGACAGCTTTAGTAACAGTGCCAATCAGGTATGATTCAAGCCAAGAGTGACAGTTGTTTATAATATTCAACCTAGTCAAAACGCTCTAAGACACCATATTCGAAAGGTCAAACACAAAAGAACTCACCATCAAAGTCTACAAAAACTAAACAATGTTCAAACGTAATGAATGAATGCCTCTCTTTTTTTGTCTTTCACTTTCTTTCTTTCATTCTCTTGCAATGAAAAAAGAGAGGAGAATTAAATTATAATTGTATTGTTTTAAACAGTCAAAGCTTGGACGCATGAGTTTGCGCTGTTCGTGATGAATGTGGATCTACAATAACTGATTTAAATATGCTCCTCCAGTGTTAAATAATAGAATTATATCTTTATAAAAATGCCTTTGTTTGCTATTCATACAGTCGTTAAATTTCAGCATGCAGTCTCTGCCATTTTATGGCGATAATGAAAACGCTGCCTGTAACAATGCAACAAAGACTCAATGACCAATAAGAGACTCATGCCAGCTGGTTATAGCCGATGCCATATCGAACTGTTGATGATTCCATTGTTTGGTGTGACTATCGTGATATTCCCAGGAAGTTTCTCAACCCAGCAACCTGGCTCCCCGGCAAATGATATAGTGCCATATTGATGCTGTAAAACCAGGATACATCCTGAGTTATCATAAAACACAACATCAGTTCTAATCACTAAACAATCACGAACTTTGTTACACTTAACAATCCAACTGCTGCATTATAGAAATGAGGATTGTCCAAAATCAAATGCGTTGGACTGGATATTTACTAAGGATGATATATATGATACTGAAATAACTGTTTTATGGTGAGCTTTCCATAGAAAAGAGACCGCAGCATAAACCCATGAAAAGGTTTACGGATGTATTGAGGCCAACCTAATACCTAATAGATTTCCTTGTCCATAAATGTTGTTTATTATATCTACCAAGTTGATTGCATAAATAGATTAGGCAATTGTATTCATTTTCAGTTAGTGAGAGGTGAATCTATCACCATACTTTCCCTTAAACATGCCAATTGGACTTTTATTAAGTATAATACTTAATAAAATATTTTTTTTTAATAATGGAGAGTAGACAATGCATTGTAGATACGTTATTGGCAGCTCCCGTTACTCTCGCTTCTCTTTATTTGTCCCTCAGTCCTCATTTTTTAATGAGTGATTTTTCTGACAAAGGGAGAAGAAAAAGCTGTATTCTAGGTTAGCAGTATTTTGCATGACCAGTCGCCAGAGATGTCGGAAATTTTCTGTTTCTATGTCTATCCTTGTAGCCATATCAATAGTAAGAGTGCTGGAGGTAAACGTTTTATCTGGGCTGACGTTATCCGCCTGATAGTCAGGGACCCGAACCTTGGATTAACTACTAAGGAGGCTGTCCTATCAGCAGGTGCAAAGTACTGGGGCTACTGTATTGCCATTTGGTGAATGGATTCTGGACCATGCAGTAGCTTCTGGTAGGGCCTCTTGATGCCATATTAATGGGTAATTGTTACGGCTTTACCTTATCATGTACTACAAAAAAAAAAAAAAAAATTCTTTGTTTCTATTTCTCTCTTACTTTCCCTCTCTGTCCTGCTAGAAGCAAATCTGTTAACCTAATCCACAATTCCCAAAACTCCATGATGAAAAGTTTCGAGAAAAAATACACGATTAAACCCGGGTCTCCAACTTCCAATGTAGACCCCCACTACCATGTCTCGTTCTCCAACATCAGGAGTCTAAGGTCTAACCTTCCAGAGGTTGAAACCCTATTACAGGAGACTGAACCAGACCTATTATTACTAAGTGAAACTGGCATTGGACAGACTATTTCCCTAGATGAGTTCGTAATTAAAGGATACTCTAACTTCACTTCCAAATCTGCCCCCAAGATCGCCATGGGCATAGAATATGTGCTGATATTAAAGATGGCTTTCCATGTGGTAGGGACTTCTCCAGAGAAGATCCTAACTTACCCTATATGTGCTTCCGGGTTGCATTAGCTCACACTACTGCATTTATATTTACTTTCTATCGCCTCCACAATAGCGGAGTTACTATCTTTAAAAGCATATCTGAGAAAATTGACCACGTCCTACCTGCTTATCCTTCAGCTAACATTCACGTATGTGGAAACTTCAATGCTCATAATGTGGAATGGTTAATCCACTTAAACAAGACCGATGATGAGGGGAGGTTCAGTCATGATTTCTCCATTGCTTATGACCTCACTCAGATTGTTCACGAACCCACCCATGTGCCCGATACTTCCAGTCAGTACGCAAGCTTTCTAGAACTTTTTCTCACAACTTGACCTGAACTATGTTCAGTTTTCGTTCTGTCTCCACTTGGATCTTCCGACCACTCTGTTGTATCGATTAAGATAAAAATAAAATGTAATAAATCCTCAGATGTACCTCTCCATCGTACAGTATATCGATACTCTATGGTTGACTGGGATAGCTTCCGTACATTTATATCAGATCTACCTCTGCATTCCATGTTTAAAAAGGATGTGTCCTCTATAGTATCAGACCTGACGGAATGGTTAATTGTAGGTATAGACCGTTACATTGAAAAAGTTCCAGCAAAAACCTAACAGCCAGCCATTGTTCTCTCCAGAATGTGCTGCTGCCATTGAGCACAGAGATCACTTTTTCCATTGCTTCCAACGTAAGAGATGTACTGAGACTAAAGCCACTTTCAGGACTGCCAGCAACCACTGTAAAAAAGTAATAAAGAACGCATACTCAGTCCGTTAAGTCCAAAGTAGCTGAGCAGTGACTTGGTTCCCACCAGTTTTGGCAAATAGCAAACAGAATCCTGAACAGAAGTGTGTGCTCTATCCCAACTATCATCAATGGACCTGAGGTAATCTCGTCAGTATCAGACAAAGCCAAACTCTTTGCCAAGAACTTTGCAGCTAATTCTACCCTTTGCAACCAAGGCCACAAACCCCCAATATTTTCTCCTGTATCAGAAAACATGTTATGTGATATACAAATATCTGTACGTGATGTTGCCAAGCTAATCAAAAATCTTGATTCCAGTAAAGCAACTGGCCCTAACGGTATTCCAATTATAGTACTCAAAAAAACTTCAATCAGAACTAGAGCCCATACTTACAAAATTGTTCAAACGTTGTCTTAAGGAGAATTGCTTCCCATCACCCTGGAAAATCTCATCAGTATGCCCTGTATTTAAGAATTCAGGTAATAAGTCATCTCCTTCACAGTACAGGCCAATAAGTCTCCTGTGTATCGTGTTAAATAGGGAAGTAATCAACCATCTCAGCAAAAATAACCTTCTTTGTGACACACAACACGGTTTCCATTCTGCTAGATATACAGCAGGTGTGCTTACAGTTATATCTCATAAGATTAGCAAATCTCTCAACAGAGGCAACCTTTCTAGGGCAATTACTCTTGGCATATAAAAGGCCTTTGATAGGGTATGGCATAAAGGTTTACTTCACAAGCTCTCCAGCTATGATATAGCTGGAAATGTCTTCTCAATTATTAAATCATTTCTCTCTCATAGGTTCATAAGAGTAGTAGTTGATGGGCAGAAATCAGAAACTCACAGTATTAATGCTGGAATCGCTCACAGGTTCATCCTTGGCCCAACTCTCTTCCTGATCTACATTAATGATCTTCCAAATCACATCCTTACATCATTCGTAGACATTTATGCTGATGACACTACTATCTATGGTAGCACATCTAAGACCATAAACGACCAAGTTCTCTCCGATTCTCTCTCCTCTGATCTTGAGCACGTGGTACAATGGGGAAAGAAGTGGCTGTTTATTTTCAATGCATCTAAAACCAAGCTTTTATCTTTACATCATCAACGCTCTGATCCCCATCTGGCATCAATTGAAATGAATGGCTCTCGTCTTGAGGAGGCCTCATGTTTTGACAAGCTTCTGGGTTTGACCTTTACTCCTGATCTGAAATGGAACACATATCAAATGTGTTGCCAAGGCCCTGAAAAAATGGTGGGATCCTTCTATCGATCCAGTAGATATCTCATGGTGATGCAATTCTCTTTCTATATAAGAGTCAGGTATGTTCAAGGATGGAGTACTGTTGCCACATCTGGGCAGGAACTGCTAGAAAGGACTTATCCTGCCTTGATACAGTTCAAAGACTTTGTAGCCTTGTAGGAGATGTCTTTTTCTCTTCCCTGCAACCTCTTTCTCACAGAAGCGATGTTGCGAGTTTGTCTCTGATGTATCGTTATTTTCATAAGTGCTCGACTGAGCTTCAGTCTATGGTCCCTCCCTCACCAAACTTTCACAAGAAACACTTGTCTAGCTGTAAACACTATCAATAATTCCCCTCACTCTTTATCTGTGCCTAAACCTAAACGTAGATTCCATGAACAAAGCTTCTTTCTTAGAACTGCACGCCTGTGGAATTGTCTTCCGTTTTCCTGCTTTCCAGCTGACTACAATATGGCTGTTCTCAAGTCCAACATAAACAAGTTTTTGATGAGCCCTTCCACTTAAGTTAACAAATTTACCGAATTCCCATTACTAACGATTGCTATATTGTCCAATTGACTACTGTACACTCTTTAACCCTTATCGTCGAGTGGCCTCTGGGGCCTTGATAAGTGGTGATGCCTATGTAAAAAAAAAAAACCTTGAGATAGAGACTGTTACAAACGATTGGGAAGTTCATACTTCGGATCAAAATAAATGAAGAAAAATAATCACAGTAAGAATGCAGAAAATTTGAGGAAAAATATTTTAAGCATGCAGTACTGAAGCGTGCTCTTAGAAAACAGGATGAATCTGCAATTCCTGCCCAATTGCAACAGGAATTGAAATGTACAATCAGTGGCAGATTTCTTCTACCTAAAGCCGGTTTGATGAACCATGTGAGGTCACACAATGTCAAGCATGACAAACAAGTATATGAGGCTGTGCTGCTTCCCAGACCACACAAGTTTTGTTGTAATGGTTTTGTCTCTAATTCAGCAAACGTTTTGACAAGACTCCCAATGGTTCATAATGAAGTCTCACCACAAACAATACCAAATACTGACAAGTTTCCCGGTTACCTCTGTGAACAATTTTGCAAGAGTGTAGCTGGTTTGAACAGCCATCTATATGCGTATGGATGCTCTATATCAATCTGAAGAGATGACAAGCTTCTGTCAAGAAGTTTTTTTGTTTTTTTACATGGAAGTCACCGCTTATCAAAGCCCGAAAGCCACTCGGAGATAAGGGTTATTGCAATGGGATAGTGTCATAGTAATCATTAGTATCGGAGATTTGATAAAGTGTCTTACTTAAGGAGGCAGTTCATCAGGAATTTGTTTATGTTGGACTTGAAGACATCCAAGTTGTAGTCAGGTGGGAAACAGGCAGACGGAAGAGAGTTCCACTGGCGTGCACTTCTAAGAAAGAAGCTTTGTTCATGGAATCTACGTTTTAGTTTTGGCATAGTTAAAGAGTGAGGAAAATTTTTGACAGTGGTTTCAGCTAGACTGGTGTTTATCGTGAAAGATTGGCGAGGGGGGACCAGGGATTGGAGCTCAGATGAGCATTTGCCATGGAAGTAATGATAAAACAAAGACAGGCTTACAACATCTCTTCTATGGGAGAGAGGTTGCAGGGAAGAGAAAAGGGCATTCCCCACTAAGCCACAAAGTCTATTTTGTACTCTGTCAAGGCAGGATAGGCTGTTTTTAGCAGCTCCTGTCCAGATGTGGCAGCAGTATTCCATCCTTGGGTGTACTTGGCTTTTATATAGATGAGAATTCCATCAGTAGTGAGATATCTTCTGAAGTGGTAGAAGGATCCCACCATCTTTCCAGTAACCTTGCCAACAGACTTGATGTATGTGTTCCATTTCAGGTCAGGAGTAAAGATCAATCCCAGAAGCTTAACAAAACATGGAGTCTCCCCTAGATGAGAGCCATCCATTTCAATTGATGCTAGATGGGGATCAGAGCGTTGATGATGTATCAATCATCATCATCTACTAATAGTTATATATAAGTATGTATGTGTGTGTGTGTGTGTGTGTGCAAGCAATGGAATTTCCCATCTGATTATCAGAAGAATTTCACAGATTAATTTGATTAAAATGAATCATAAATTATTACCTACATCTTGGTAAGCATACTTATCTGAGATTTCTGGAGTTATATTCCTCAACCTGATACTAATATACCTGAGGACTTTCTGTAAAAGTTCAACATGCACGTTGAACTCAATTCCTGTCTAATCTATTTTAAAAATAAAAAAAGATTTTATCACAAAACTTGTATACACTCTTTTCACATTAACATTGTTTTTACCGTTCTAATACATATTGTACCCCCCACACACACACACCCTTCTTCACATAAGGAACCCTATTAAACAACATTTAGCACTTCTTTTCCTTCCCTGCTTAATCGCTCAGCATGTGTATATAAGCAGAAAACTGCCACCTCCATGCCGTTTCATTCCCTACCCTTGATTTTACAGCCCATGAAGCAAGGAAGGAGTGAAGAAAAATGGCCAATAGAACATATTCTGCACACAGAAAAAAAAAAAAAAAAAGAAGCAATTTTCTTCTTTTTTTTCTTATTCTCAGAATTTTGTTCTGCCTCAAAGAATAAAAAGTATTCGGAAGAGTTTGTATTTTTGTAACTGGGGTTTTTTATGCTTCTTGAAGAGAAATCTTCCTTGCCTGATAATCATAGTAAAAATATAAAAAAAAAGAATTGTCCTAATGATGAGCTTAGCTTACATTGGTTCAAGGGTGCTTATGTAGAGCTCCTCCTGTTTTTCACCATCCTCCTCCTTCCTAAGGAGAATAAAGATAATCTTTCTACTAAAATGATGATGGTGATGATAGTGATAGTGATGATGATATCTCGATTGGTTGTCACCGTGAACAAGTCACCTTTATATGTTTTATTAGGTTGGGAAAAAGTTGGAGTAATGTAAATAAAGGATGATTGATAAGAGAATTGATGAGATGAATGGAGTGATCTAAATAAATTTAAAAAAAAAAGAGAAAGAGAATGAGAGAGAGAGAAAGAGAGAGTAAAAATGGGAGAGAGAGAGAATATAAGAGAGTAAAAATGGGAGAGAGGGAGAATGCAAGAGAGAAGGAGAATAGAATAGAAAAGAGAGAGAGAATGGATGAAAGAAAGAGAATGGAAGAGAAAGAGAGAATGGAAGAGAGAGAGAGTGGAAAGAGAGGGAGAAAGGAAAAAGACAGAATGAAAAAAAGAGAGAGAATGGAAAAAAGAGAGAATGGAAAAAAGGGAGAATAGAAAAAAAGAGAGAATAGAAAAAAGAGAGAGAGTAGAAAAAAGAGAGAGAATGGAAGAAAGAGAGAGAATAGAAAAAAAGAGAGAGAATAGAAAAAAGAGAGAGAATAGAAAAAAAAGAGAGAGAATAGAAAAAAGAGAGAGAATAGAAAAAAAGAGAGAGAATGGAAGAAAGAGAGAGAATGGAAGAAAGAGTGAGAGAATAGAAGAAAGAGTGAGAGAGAGAGAGAGAGAGAGAGAATGTAAGAGAGAGAGAATGGAAAAAGGGGATTATTTCATGCATTTAAACACTTAAATCCTATGAGGATTTGTTTCAAATTGAGAAACAATCATGAACAGCTTAACAGAAGCAATTGTTAAAAGCTTGACATAAATATGATCATAAAAAACAAAAACAAATACAAAAGCTCATTTCAATAACAATTATATTACGAGTCAAAGCAAAAAAAATAAAATCAGTTCTGGTAAACATCTGTCGGTTTATCCAAAACATTGTCACAAAAGTTAAATGTAATTTTACTTATGCTTGGATTTTTTTTACATAACAACAATCAATCCTATAATGCAATATGACACCCTTTTTTTTTCTTTTTTTTTTTAAATATAAACGAATCATCACTTATCAAGGCCAAAAGCCACTCTAGGATAAGCGTTAATGAGAATGTCGAATGATGAACATGAGATGATTAAAAACGATGGGTGATATATACAAGATTTGATTACTTAAGAGAACAGCTCAATAAATATTCTTTGAAGTTGAAGACAACCATGCTGTAGTCTGCAGGGAAGTTGCCCCAGGGCAATGTGTCATACATGATCACTGTTGTTTTAGAAATTAAATGTCATCACTCCTTAATAAAGTTCTTGTAAAATAATGTTTTTTTTTTCATATTACTTATATTATTTGGACTACTGTTCTCATCTTGAGCGTTTTCAGTTGATGTAACCTCTAACCGTTTTCAAGTGTATTGTGTCAAACTTAGAAATCTGTATGGAATTTCGAACGGAACCCTTTATTTAATCTACAAGAGTATCATGCTCGTGTTCAGGCTGCAAGGAGAGTAAAAAGTTGATCTTGGGTTTCCAGAAACAATGTTTCTGACAAAGAGGAAAAAACTGTTGCATTCTGGATCAGAATCTATTCCATCATCGGCAAATTTTTAGACTATTACTATTTTTCATTTTAGCTCCTTACATCATGTGGCTTCATGCCTTGTCTGGGGCGATTTCTATTAAAAAAAAAATTGTATTCTGAGTATTGCCCACATTGAAGATTGAACCTTCAACTGCTAGAAGAGTATCATTTCCAATTGAATTTTACCAAGTACTTTATCCACTACATGATAGGTGTTAAATAGCAGGGGACTCATATTGGAACAATACATATAACGGATATAACGATAGTGATGATGAGGGAGAGAAGACATTTATACAGTTCTGGGATGCTTGGGACTTCATATATATACTGATTGGAGATGTATACAAGTTCTTAACACAGAGATGCATAATCTTCGAACGGTTACACAATGTTCATTATAGATGATAATCACAATTACCTTTTCTGTTGTAACTGAATGACGACATAAGACAACACTTACAAAACATAATGATGATTCTTTATTCATTGGACCGGTAGAATGCTGATGACGTCAGGAATTCAAATTTGGGATCTACATAGTTTAATGTTCTTCCTTTCGCTTCCAAAGGACTGACTCAAACTCAACCCAACTCAACTGCTCTCAACTCTACTCTTCTGACTCCCAGACTGACTCTCTTTAGCTCCTATATTGAGAATCCCCCTTCGTCTATGACGTCAGAAGTGTGTTTCCACAACGTGACTAATTCAAGTGGCTATGCATGATTTTCCAAACACAATTTTAAAAGAATTCTCAACATATAATTCTAACCTATTTTTTTTAACAATATATTTTTAATTTGTATTGTTCATTCTTTAGCTGATATTTTTAATATTCAGTTTTCTAAAAGAATGAACAATCAATTCTTTTTATGATATAAACAATATCTAACTATTTCTAATAGAATTTAAAAATAGACTAAATTCTAACATTCCAATTTCTGAATCTTGCTTACAAGGTTCGAGTCTTGGCTTATCCTAATCTCATTTTCACCTATCTAATACTCTTCTTATTTACATGGAAAAAAGATAGGCCTTCCATGTAACATAGGTTCTTGCATACATAATTTTTTTTTTTTTTTTTTTTTTTGGGGGGGGGGGTCACCAAACTGTAATTGAAGAGACTTCGTCTGTCCCTCAATCCATCCATCAGTCAATCAAGTTTATTTCTGAAATAGCAGATCTTAAATGAAAAACTTACATCCAATCTGTTGCTAATACCATTGGAAAAAAATAAAAAAATGATTGGATCATTTTACCGTTCCAAAAAATTATTAACTCCTGATGCAATTCTCTACCTAGATAAGAGCTAGATGCATCCTAAGGTGGAGTATTGTTGTCACATTTGGGGAGCCCCTCAGAACATCTTCAATTCCTAGAAAGGCTTTGAAATCTAGTCAGGGATTATCTTTGCCGGTCCTTACAACCTCTTTCTCACAGAAGAGGCTGTCACTCTCTTTCTGTCTCTATTTTCTCCATGTGTAAGATAGCGCGGACGCACATAAGCAAATGCATGTGAAATGACGTCACCAGTAGGGAAAAATAAAGATTTTAAACAAGAGATCACGTTAGAGACAGGGAGAATGTTTGAGATCACGTTATAGGCATGAATGACGCTCGAGAAGACGATCACATGAGGGACGTCAAAGTGGTTATGAGAGAATGAGGAAATAAATGTCGTACAAAAAAAAAAAAAAAGTGAGTTGAAGCTCTTTAATTCTTTGTCCACTTTGCGACTGAGCCTACATACAATGTGTTGGTTCCTGGACAACATTACAGATGGAAGGTTCTCGGTTGAGCTCCAATATGTGGTTCCTCCTAGTAAAACATTCACTACAAGAATTTGCTTATGCTACCACAATGAAAAATAACTTTTTCTGCTCTGTCTGCCTAACGTCAGGCAAAATTTTTTTACAAACCGAGCTTCTTCACAAGGGCTTTCTATTTGTGAAACACATCACAGGATTGCTTCCCTGCAGATTACAACATAGTCGTCTTCGAATCCAATGTCAGCAGATTCTTGTCATATATTGTGCTCACAAATAATCAAACAGCACATTCTTTTTTTTTATTATTGGGAGTCACCACTTATCAAAGCTCAAAGGCCACTCGAGGATAAGGGTTAATGAATGTAAGGTGGTAGTTTAGTAATCACCAATGGCCAATTTGGGTAGAATTTGATTATTTATGGCGACGGCTCAACAAGAACTTCTTTACATTGGATTTGAAGACTACTATGTTGTATTTGATTAGGAAGCAGACCAGTGGAACAGTGTTCCATAGGCAGGCAGTTCTGGAAAAGAAGTTTTGTTCATGGAATCTGTGTTTAGATTTAGGCACAGATAGCGAGTGGGGGAAATCATATGTAGAGGTTGTAGCTAGTCGAGTGCTTTTTTGTGAAAGTTTAGCAAGGAGAGGACCATAGATTAGAGTTCAGTCGAGCACTCGCCATGAAAATAACTAAACATTCTCAATTTTCTTACGATAGTTTTTATCTTTGCCAATTTTTTTTAATGGAAATTGCTCCTGACGAGGTATGAAGTCACTTGATGCAAAGAGGTTAAAAAAACACTACTTTAAGATCAAAAACTATAGTCAATGATAGTTCCAAACCATAAAATAGAAATAAAGTCAGAAATGTTCACACATGGAATGTGAGGACTAAAGAACAAAATAAGGGAAGCAAGAGATCAAAGTAATGGTGCAATTTCTACTATCCTTACTTTTTAACTAGCTGTCATTCATCTCATTAACCCTTGTCCTCGAGTGGCTTTTGCTAAGTGGCGAAACAGGTGAAACAACAGTAAAAGATGTAAAAAAAAAAGAAAAAAGAAAGAAAGAGAGCATTTTCACTGATAAACATTTAGAGTTTAATGGACACTTAAGAATATTGGTTCTTCCTTTTTTTCTCATTAATCTAATTGTATATAATAATTACATTTTTTTTTAACTAAATGTATTCCAAACTAAATTTTATGATCTCTATGTCTTTTCCTAGAAAAAGTCATTCGTTGAAGAGTTTACAATTTTGCACAAATCAAGACGAAAATATGAGAGAAACTACGAGAATATGAGAAGGGGGAGGCAGGTTTTATTTTGAGGGTTACATGGATTGCTAAGGAAAAAAAAAGTTTGGTTGTTTAAAAGAAAAAAAAAAAAAAACTATACCTCTGTACTAAATCTCTGGTACTCTACAACCATATACTAAGCACAAGCTCAAATGTTGGGGGAGGAAGGAAGAGTTTAGAGAAATTGGGGATGGAAAGATTGTGTTGCATTTGTTTGCTGCAGGAGAAGGTTTATCTGATTTGAAAACTCAGTCTCACTTCTTTGGGTTTTTTTTCTTTCAAGCAACATTCACCAGAACCTGCGTTCTTGAACAGTTCTGCCATTGCCTTTCTTTTTGCATTTAAATAAAACCTAGAGCACCCACCTGGATCTCATAACTCAGAAAAAAATAATCCAACTCGGCGTACTGTTATTTTTAGATGTGTAATTTTTTTTTATATTTCGTATTTTGCAGTGCTATTCATTTGGTTTATTTTTTAGAAGGTTATCTATTTTTTAAATTTATATATAATTTATTTATTTATTTATATTTTTACAAAGTAGTTACCACTAATCAAGGCCTGAAGGTAATTCGAGGATAAGGGTTAATGCATGTCAGATGGCTAGTGAGACAACACCATAATGGCCAGTAGTGATGGAAATTAGATAGAATTTGATTACTTAAGGGGATGGCTCAAGAAAAATTTGTTTACATTGGATTTGAAAACGGCCATATCGTAGTCAGCTGGAAAGCAAACCCATTATACAGAGTTCCACAGGCGGGCAGTTCTAGGAAAGAAAATTTGTTTATGGAATTGGCGTTTACATTAAGGCACAGAAAGAGTGGGGGAAATTGTAGATAGTGGTTGTAGCTAGATGAGTCTGTTGAATGTTTTCCATAGAGAGACCATATCTCAGTTGAACACTTAGTTAGATATATGTGCATGTTTATATATTTCTATGTATAGGATTCACTCCTAAACTAATTAACAAAAATATCATCAATTTTGAAACACAGGAGCAAAGGCATTAGGAATTGCAATGCAGAATATATTTAGTTTTAATTAGTTTTATGCAACAGCAGTAAAAAGTGCCTGAAAATCGTTTGTAAAAAAAATTCAGATACTTTCGATTTTTGTGAAATTATAACAATAAATTATTAGGCATCTATTAATAAATATTCCTAAAATTAAAGTTTAAGGGTTTCAAGGGATCATAATATGGGCATAACCACCTATTTTGAAGTTCAAGTATATCAGATTTGCATTGGATTTTATTCAGAGTCACTAAAAACCAATTGGGAGGTGACAGTGGTTCAGTGGTTAACAACACTAACTGACAACATTGATGACCTACATTCGGATCCAATTTGTCCTAGAAAAATCATTTTCACTTAGCATGTTGGCAATCTTCATGTGGTCCCTCCCATAAGGACTCTATGTCTTTC
>NC_136501.1:25753107-25775607 GCF_053919585.1 Euprymna scolopes
AAGGCCTTTGATACGTCAAGAGCAATTGCTCTAGAAAGCAAGCATTTGTCAAGAGATTCACTAATCCTGTAAGATATAACCGTTAGCACATCTGTGGTAGATCTTGCAGAACGGAAACCATATTGTGTGTCACTAAGAAGGTTGTTTCTGCTGAGGTGGTTGCCTATTTCTCTATTTAATATGGATTCCAGCAACTTACTCATAACACACAGGAGACTTATTGGTCTGTACTGAGAGGGAGATGACTTATCACCTGAATTCTTAAATACAGGGCAAACTGATGAGGTCTTCCAGGGAGTCGGAAAGCACTTCTCCTTAAGGCAGCACTTAAACAGTTTTGTAAGTATGGGAGCAAGTTCTGGTTGAAGCTTTTTTAACACTATAATTGGGATGCCGTCAGGGCCAGTTGCTTTACTGCAATCAAGGTTCTTGATTAGTTTGGCGACCTCATGCACAGATATTTGTATGTTACCTAGCGTGTTCTGTGTTATAGGAGGAAATATGGGGAGTTGATTGCCTTCATCGCATTGGGAAGAATTAGTTGCAAAGTTCTTTGCAAATAGTTTGGCCTTGTCTGATGCTGACGAGATGACCTCTGGTCCATTGATAATGGTTGGGATAGAATGCACACTTCTGTTCAGGATCCTATTTGTTATTTGCCAAAACTGGTGGGAACCAAGCCGCTGATCAGCTACTTTGGATTTAACAGACTGGGCATATAGCTCTCTTGCATTTTTTATTATTCTTTTACAGTGGTTGCTGGCGTTCCTGAAAGCAGCTTTAGTCTCAGTGCATCTATTACGTTGGTAGTTATGGAAAAAGTGATTTCTGTGCGCGATAGCAGCAGCACATTCTATACACACATACATTATATACATTATATATATATATTATATATATATATACATACATTATACACACACATATATATGCACACATTATTATATATATATGAACGATGGCTGGCTGTTAGGTTTTTGTTGGAGCTTTTTAGATGGTATGAATTGGTCTATGTCTAAAATTAACCATATATATATATACACACATTATATATATACACATTATATATATATATATACACATTATATATATATATATACATACATACACATATATATATATACATACATACACATTATATATACACATTATATATATATATATACATTATATATACACACATACATTATATATATACACACATACATTATATATATATATACACACATACATTATATATATTATATACATATATTATATATATATATATATATATATATATATACATTATATATATATTATATATATATTATATACATATATTATATATATACATTATATATATATATTATATATATTATATACATATATTATATATATACATTATATATATATTATATATATATTATATACATATATTATATATATACATTATATATATATTATATATATATTATATACATATATTATATATATACATTATATATATATTATATATATATATTATATACATATATTATATATATATATATATATACATTATATATATATTATATGTATATAATATATATATACATACATTATATATATTATATACATATATTATATATATAGATATACATTATATATATATATTATATATATACATACATTATATATATACATTATTTATATTATATATATATACATACATACATTATATATATACATTATTTATATTATATATATATACATACATACATTATATATATACATTATTTATATTATATATATATACATACATTATATATATATACTATATATATATACATTATATATATATTATATATATATACATACATTATATATATTATATATATACATACATACATTATATATATTATATATATAAATACATTATATATATTATATATATAAATACATTATATATATATTATATATATAAATACATTATATATACATACATTATATATATACATACATTATATATATATATATATATATATATATATATATATATACATACATTATATATATACATACATATATATACACACATTATATATATACACACATTATATATATACACATTATATATATATACACATTATATATATGTATACACATTATATATATATATACACATTATATATATACACACATTATATATATATACACATTATATATATACACATTATATATATACACATTATATATATACATTATATATATACATTATATATATATATATACATTATATATATATATACATTATATATATATATACAATCTATATATACACACACATTATATATATATACACATTGTATATATACAATCTATATATACACACACATTATATATATACACACATTATATATATATACACACACATTATATAAATATACACACACATTATATAAATATACACACACATTATATATATATACACATATATATATACATACATATTATATATATACATACACATTATATATATACATACACATTATATATATACATCCACATTATATATATATATACACATTATATATACACATTATATATATACACATTATATGTATATATATACACATTATATGTATATATATACACATATATATATATACACATTATATATATATATACACACATTATATATATATATACACATTATATATATATATATACACATTATATATATATACACATTATATATATATATATACACACATATATATGCACACATTATATATATATATACATATATATATACACACATATATATATACACACATTATATATATGTATGGATAAAAAATCAATACAAAAAATACATAAATGATTACATCTCTTCTCTATTTATTTCCTATTTGTCGACGTGTAGGAATACAAAGTTCTTTCGAAAAAAACAAAAATGTTTTTTCCAAAGCACAAAATCTTTTACCGATCCTTTGGTCTTCTTCAGTGTGAATGATAGAAACACGAGTACAGGGCGGGCAAGGCTAACAGCAAGAGAAGAATGGATATAGCCAATGAGGTTTAGATGTATCTGAATACGATCATCCCAATATTTTTGATTTGAAATGGTCAACAACTTGTGTATCCAAAACCAAGTCTTTCATAAAATGTTGAATTAGACACCCACACATCCCTACGTACACACTCGCATGTATAAACATACATGCATATCCACCCGTACATTGCCACACATGCTTCTACACATACCTATATGCACACACATGTTTATAGAAGTACGTACACATACACATGGAGAATGATGAACAGATATAGACAGGATAAGTCGAAAGGTCTGACCAAAAGCTGGTAATTCCTATTGGAATCATAAACTTATTATGGTTCTAGGTATGGGACGGGGTGAAAGGGTAATGTCTTCTTTGCTCACCCACACACACATCTATATGTACATATGTATGTGCATACACTCGTATGTATACTTTGTATTTTTTCTTCCTAAATCATTTTTTATGTATTATCTAACTGCTTATATAACAGACTATTGTCTTCAGATTCCTTAATGTCTATTTACTTAATGGCCCGTGACTTGTCAAGTGTTCATAAGTGCATGTATGTATTACATATAATTCACAGTACATTTATAACAGCATACCAGTTGCTGCATGGCCTTCTGTCTTTTGGCCGCTGCCTAAGGGAATTTTCACTCCAAACAAAGTATACTGTCACTTGGAATGTAAGGGGCTATTATTTGAGATGGTGTCTAACAGGAGACTGCAGGGAATTAATCAGTAACATGTCTATTGACATTACATTTAAATATCTGCAAGTCAGTACAGTCAGGGAACAAGGAAACAGGGAGGTAATTCAAGTCTAGGGGGGGGGAAATAGCAGGTTTTCTGGCATCTATAGATCTCAACAGTGAAAGGGTGGGATTTTGTTTCTAGTCGGAAGTATGTACTACGATGCGGCACAAATGCTATGAGTTAATCACAACACATTCCATTAAAGTATTTGTAAAACAGATACATGGATGCAACAATGCAGTGATGGGACAGAGGTTAGAGCTTGGCTCACAGTGCGGATTGGAGATTCTTTTTTGGGCCTTGTCTAAAAGTGAGAGACCAGTGGTAAATGCACTAGCCCAGATGTGGCAACAATACTTTACACATGGACAAATTGTGGCTTTGTAAAGATATATCTCACTCTCTGGTGTGAGCATGGTAGAGGGATCCCATTTTCTTTTCTTTGCAACCTTAGCAATGTCCTTAACGTTCAATCTTTAAGTTATAAATCAAATAAAATACAGTAACAAGTCATATTGTAGTGATATGCAAATTAAGTATAATTTACATATGAACGGATAGCTCATATTTGTAAACCGACACCAACTAGAACAGGTGGTTGTTGAACGCTTGCTTAGCGTTATACACAACATATCACATATTTTCTCTTTATTGATATCCAACACAACCGCAGATTACTGCACTGCCCTTAGATCAAAATGAAATATACTTATTTAAGTATTCTGGAGAATGTAATTTCTTGGAAATCTTTGATAGAGATTGTGAATAAACACACAAAAACAAATAAAAAAAACAACAACTTTATATATATATATATATATATATATATTACTAGGGTAAAGGGTTCACAGTTTATCAAGGGCCACTCTACGATAAGGGTTAATGAATATTGAGCAGACGGTGAAACAACACTGCGATGATCGGTAATGGTGGAACTTTGGGTTGGGTTTGATTAGACAAGAGGACAGCTCAACAAGTACTTGTTTACATTAGACTTGAAACCGACCATGTTTTAGTCAGCTGGAAAGCAGTCCCACGATATTGTGTTCGACAAGCTGTACATGTCTAGCATTGCCAAGATGGGGTAGTTAAAAAAAAAAAATTAATAATGTAAATTAATAATGAGTATATTTATTTATAATGAGAGTATATTTATTTATAATGAGAATGACAAACTAACATACTTTGTTACCAACATCATCATCAGTAATAGTAGCAGTAGTAGTAGTAGTAGTAGTAGTAGTAGTAGTATCAACAATACGTCATAACAATTCTTGCAAACAAAATGGTTGAAACCTGTAATGGAAGTTGTTGAAGAGATTAATTCTGATGAGGATTCTTCTCAGCTTCGGCCCGGAAAGAAAGAATCAGATTATCAATAATGACACTAACTAATGAATAAATTAAATCTAAATTTCACATCCTTATGAGAGGTTTTCTCAGCTGGTCGATTAGGCTTAAGTTTTAAATACAATATTTTGCTGAATCTGTACGTCTTTACTAGAGGCACTGAAATTTTTGAAATTTATAATTCATTGTTTAAAGTAAAAAAAAAAGAAAAGTGATTGCATAATCGGAAAGAGCAAGTAACTTTATATAATAGTACAAAGTTTATTGAGAATAGCTCAAAAAGAATTACATAATGAGGTCCGTATTTTTACCCAGTGTTTTAAAAAAGAATTAAAGAAAACACAAATTTTGCCATTGGTAAATTCTTATAATTTTTGAACCATTGATGGTATTTGTATAATTCAAACAATTTTAAGCTTCGTTTAGACAGATGTTTTCACCCAAGTTGATAAAATAATTAGTTAAAAAGAAAAATAAACTAGTAATGCTATTCTGTCTTAAATAGCATTTTAATCAGTCTATTATGCATAGATTGTAAGAATATATATTATTCAGACTACTGTTCTCTGTCTTTCCCTTTTTTTACAACAAAGAAGTCACCACTTATCAAGGCCCAAAGAATAAGGGTTAATGATTGTAAGGCGCTCACTGAAACAACAGCATTGTTGGTGATGGAAATTGGGCAGAATTTGATTATTTAAGGGGGTGACACAACAAAAACTTGTTTGTATTGGACTTGAATATGATCATGTTGTAATCGGTTGAGAAGCAAACCAATGGAATAGAGTTCCACATGCAGGAAGTTCTAGGAAAGAAACTTTATTCATGGAAATTGCATTTAGATTTAGGTACAGATAGAGAGTGGAAGAAGTGGTTGTAGCTAAAATGGTGTTGTGAAATTTTGGCGATTGAAAGAGGGGGGGGCATAGATTGAAACTCAGATGAGTAGGTGCCATGAAAATAATGATAGAACAACTCTTGCAACATCTCTTCTGTGAGAAAGAGGTTGCAGGGAAGAAAGAAAGGCTTATGTTCCGAAGCTAATTTTGAACTATCAATGCAGGATAGGATGCTACACTCCATTTGAAGATATATTTGGCTTTTATACAAGTAGAGAATTGCATCAGGAGTGAGATACGTTCTAGAGCGATAGAATGATGCAACCATTTTTCCAGCGACCTTGGCAATAGATTTGATGCAAGTCTACCATTTCAGGTCAAGAGTAAATGTTAGATCCAAAAGCTTGTCGAAGTAGAGTGCTCCTTGAAGGTCATTCTCACAAAGTTTTAGTCTAAGGCGCATATTATCCAACTTTTATTGATAGTATTTGCATGTTTCAAACAGTTTTGGACTTCTTTCACACAGATTTTTCTGCCAAAGTTGATAAAAATAACAATTAGTTAAAAAAAAAAAAAAAAAAGAAAGAAAAAAAAACATACATACATCATAACTTTGTAAAAAAAAATTTTTTTCTTCTGTTAGTTTTAACCAACCCTTTGCTCATTCTCTAACCTACCTTCTCCTAGTTATTTTGAAATCTTAAATTCCATTCTCACCTATACGTGAAGCTAATGGTAGCTGAACAGCTGTCATAATATAGAGTCTTTTTTTTTCTTTTCATTTCCCCATTAGCATACAAAATTTATTTACAACTTAGAACTAGAGGCACCATGTTGTCTGGGATTGGAAAGGAGCAATACTGCTTAAATTGATCACTGCTCAAAGTATGTTATTAAAATACAAATGAAATGTTATTACTGTAAATAATTCAATGAAACTTTTTCAAATTTGGGTTTGTAGGACAGCCCTTGGAGTGAATGTGGTATTGTGGTGACTGAAATATTTCTAGTTAAAAGTAGGATAGACAATTTTAAGTATTTGAGACAAAGGATGGCCAATAACACCCATTATCCCCACACTTTTAAATGGGCTTGTGCCTAATTTGTTCATTATGTATTTTTACATTTTGTGCAAATAAATATTTCAAAGCCATAAATGGAAATTATCATATATGTAATGTAATTATATTTAACTCTAAATATCTGAATGAGAGAAAACATCTTCAAAGACGACTACATTTTCACAGTATTATCATTTTTTGAACAGTTGGGAATCACCACAATGATACCAGGAAATTTTGCCAAGGCTCTAGCGGTAATCCAATCAATGGCATAGTTGAATAGAGTTGGTGATAAGACACATCCTTGGCAGACTCCAAGCCAAATGTAAAAAAAAAAAAAAAAAAAAAAAAAAAAATTGTGATTACTGATCATAAGCACAAACTCTTGGCAAGTATACTTTAAGCAGATTGAGGAGTTTAGGTGGAACACTGTCTGTTATCTTTTTTTGATTTTTTACATTGTTTTCAAAATGTCGGATAAGACAGCAATTCTTTGGTTATTCAGAAAATTTGATTTTCTTATTTAAAAAAAAAAAAAAAAAAAGAACTACTTGAATAATTTATGTGATTTTGTGAATATGATATTTTTGTTTCATCAAGGATATATACATCATACACATATTTCTTTCTTTTTAATACAGAGGGAATTCTGGACAAAAACCGAAATATTCTTCTGTTATCACATAAAAATCTTCCAAAAGAAGAATCCCAATCCAAGCAAACAAACATTTCTTTTATGATTGCAAAAATGCTGTTCTCCTCATTAACATATGTTCAGTGATATAAAGATAATTATAATTTTACTGTTTTTTTTTTAATTCTAAAGATCCATTCCAGACTAGAGTATTATGTTTTTTAAATACATTATCATCTTGTTTGTTTTTTAAAATGTATCTAATTAATCTTCTCTATTAATAAATAATAAACTTTCTACAATCTTCTGTGACATTGTTGTGTCTTCAGCATGTTGTTTTTATCAATTTTTCTCAAATTTAAAGCAAAGTTTGGAGACAGATAACCATTTTTTATATATTTGAGGATTATTCCAAAAGTAAAGCCTCCTATTTTTTTAACTCAAAAAGTTAAAGAGCTACAAAGACAGAAATGCTACCATTAAAACAAGTAATCTTTTGTGCTCCAGAATTTATTTTTCTACAGAGTCACAACTATTCTCAATGCAGTTTTGCCAGGAATTCAATAACACATCTCTGCTTCTGATGCACATTCATGACAGGGGTTGCTTGGATTGACAGTCTCATACTGTCAATATCTGCAACAGATAGATGAAATTTTCAAGTCACGAATGCATAAGTTCAGTCATCATAAAAATACAATTTGCAACCACTCCTGATTTATTCAGACGAAATAAAACATAGAAGACATTACTTTTGGAATCTCCTTATATTATATTATATTTTTATGTCAATACCTCTAGTCAAATTTTAGAATAAGCATTCTAGACATACAGTATTATTATATCTTGAATTAATCTTGGCAAGGGGGGAAATAAAAGTAGTGCAAAACTAGTCAGGCTGGAAAAAAAAAAAAGAACAAAATTGAATTTATTAATTAATTGAATATTGGGCACATCTTGTTTTTTTTTTTAATACAATGACATAAAAAAAAAAAAAGAGTTGGTGTCATCAGCTAGAATTGAAATCAAGCCTGATGTTGTTGTCTATGAAGCGAATCTGCGCCTGCGCATAAACTAAAAAAATGTCAGCTAGTGGGAATGAATATTTCGCATGTAAATTTGCAGGTGTCTATACGCGATATACGTGTATGTAAACAAAGATATTACTCGCTATAAACCATCCTTGGTGCATGAATATTATTTCCTGAGAATTTCAGTTTTATGTGACCAGTAGTTTAAGAATTTACCTGTTAGATATTTACACACATATGTACTGTTTTATTTATATATATATAAAAAAAAAAAAGAAGATTGAATATTGGGCACGTTTTTATTTTTAGCCTATATGTGGTATATCATGCACTGATGAAACCATTTTGTGGATGTTTGGTAAATTTTGTATACTATAAATATGAAATAAAATGGAGGTGGAAGGACCTGGATACTCAACGTTTCGCCCGATTTATGCAGGCTTCTTCAAGAGGGATGGTCATATTTACAAAAATAGGCAGAAACAATTGTTTGTAAATAAAATGTTCATTAAAGGAACTAGGATTATATCATATTAACAGCACTAGTTGTATTATACACTACTGAGTTACTATATAAATCTTTGTGCACATTTTAAGAAATTTATATAAAGTATATATATTTCAAGAGAGTAGAAATTGGACCGTGTGTTTACTTTTGGTAGCCTTGCAACTCTTGCTTTTCTCATTTTACCCTTTAGTCCTCATATCCCATGAGCAAGGTTTCTGACAAAGGGAAAAGAATTGCTGTTTTCTGGGTCTGGATATATCCTTACTATATAATCATAAATAATTATTTTTCATATATACCTACAGATACTAATGGTTTGTGCTTTTGCAATCATCAGAACAGAAAGTGACAATTCCTACCGGTCGGGAGATTCAAACCCAACAATGATGCCACCTTTGACTCCATTTGATCAGCTGTTACCTTCAAGCCAGTAACAATTCTCATAAGAATTAAGGGAATTTAACAACCTATAAACGCTAAATGCAAGCACTAACAATAAACAGTCAAGAGGGTTCGAATGAACAGAATCGTGAACGTTGCATAAATGCTAGTTGACTGCTTTTTTTTAGTTTTTAATTCCAGACAGTGCTCAACTTTAATACTTCTTAAAAGGGCTTAATAATTATAAATAATGCTTATTTTTCACATGTATACCTACAGACACTAGTGCTTCATATTTTTGCATAAAATACAAGCTATAAAATATAGAAAAACATGTATGCACATAGGTAGCCATAAATTTTTTTATAAATAAAAATTGATATTCAGTAGTTCCTTTGTCGGTTTTTCAGTACTCATGCACTAAACATCGTAATAAAATTAATTTGCATTAAAAAAAAAAAAGTCAGCTCTATATCAAAGCTTTTCTAAAATTACTTTGTATAAAATACATTTCATTAATACTAAATAAAAATAATAATACAATAAAACTAATAATAATTTGGGTTTTATGAATTTTGCAAGGTCACAAAAAAAACTCTGAGAACTCTTTTTTTATATTCAAGGGGGAAAATAACCGGAAATGGTTGGGGTTTATTTTCGAACCTTTGACATTTGGAAATGATTTTAGTTGATAGAGAGTAATTTCTAGCTAGAATTAAAATTTGTTGCTAAAAGTCAAGCATTATGTTCATTTGTGCTCCTACACCAAGGCAACAAATATTTTTTGACAATGCTACTATTTTAGTAATATATCATATTTTATGTATGTTTTATTGTATTATTTTTTTTATTTTACTATTATTTTTAATTGTTAATAAGAATAATCTATACTCCTATAAATTCGTGTTTCTTTAGTGTGTATTGATATTCATATTAAAAACCCTATTTCCTATTTATTTAAAAAGAAAATACACTTTTTTTTTTTTATGTATGGATTTTGGAATTGCATTCACCAGCAAAAGATCTCGCTAATTTGCATATTCTTTTAAATATTCATTTTAATTAATTCCCTATTAGTTGCTTCAGTTTTCTTATGGGATAATCATCTTTAGTTAACTATTACATGTAATTATATTAATGCAGATATTCTACATGATTTATATTTGCATAATATTTGCGTAAAAAGTTTATATTAAACACAAAATTGTTTCCATATATATTCATGTATGCGTATATATTTTTGTTTATACAAATTTTGCCTACCAAACTCCTCCTAGAGTTTTTGGTCTACAGACACAAAACTTCATATATAAGGTATTTGAATCCATGCAAAACTTTATATTTGGGTTTTAACACGGAAAAATCGGTGCAAAAGTGTGAAAATAAAAAAAAATGAAATTTGCCGGGTGAAGGTCGAACGCCGGCATTACGAATGCATAATGTAGTATCTATTGGTTCATGTTTTAATATTTAGTCTTGCAGTAAACATGTTTTCATAGCCCAGTCATTGACGGTAGAGGGAAAATAAATCGTGAGCTGAAGGTTTTGGTTTTGAGTGTCGATGGTGGCGCATGAGTCTTTTTATAAATACTTTTTAAATCATTACTATATATTGCATCCAATCTATCTATCTATCTATCTATATATATATCTATAAAAGTGAAAATGTCTGTCTGTCTTTTCTCTATAGTAGATAAGGAAGACTATTATACAGAAAGGCATTACTTTACATATTCACACTTTTTAATATATACATATGCACATAACTTTATTAACAGTACATAGGGCCCGAGCAAAGCCGGGTGGAACTGTTAGTTAATCTATATATCTATAAAAGTGAACGTGTCTGTGTATCTGTCTGTCTGTGTGTCTGTCTGTGTGTGTACATTTCCCTACGCAATAACTCTGTCAATTTACAGTCTACAGACTCGAAATTCGATATACAGGGTACTGAGATTTCGGAAAATCTATGTGATCGGTTTTTGGCCAGAAATTTGGTTGTTAAGGGGTCAAAGTTCAACGATTTGACCTTTGAGAACTCTACCAAACTCCTCCCACAATTTTGGGTCTAAACACTTGAAATTTTAGATATAGGTTCCTTGGACATGGATCCAACTTGATAACTTGATTTGAGCACAAAACAATAAATGTTAAGGGGTCATAATAGGGGTCAAAGTTAAAAAATTTTTAACTCTGCGGTCTCTACCAAATTACTCAGACAATTTCTGGTCTAAACATTTGAAATTTTACATAAAGGGTATTCAGAGATAGGGCAAGCTTTTTCATCGGTTTTGGTCGAAAATTTTTAGTTACCAATATATAAATGTATGTGTGCATGTTTGCATGTCTGCCCAACACTTTCGATAGAGGCGACGGATTTTCTCAAGATCAGTATCGTTTTGAAGTTCGACCTTTCAGACGACAAATATCGAAAAATTGGCTAAAAACATTAATATCTTCACCTTAAACTGGGCACTTTTCTACAGGGGGCGGGGTCGCTTTTTTCGCGGATATTTTTTAAAGTCATCCTCTCCTTTCAATTGTCTAGCCTTAATTTTAAAAAATGTGACTTCCGGTTTGGCGGTGGTCGTAACAGCATAGATGTCATGTTTTTCCCCCCCGTTCTTTTTCTCCTTTGTGGTATGGGTTCGAGCCTGCCTTTCTACTACCACTTTTTTTTTGTTGTTGCTCAACATACACATCCAAACACTCGGGCAAAGCTGAGCTGAAATACTAGTAAATAATAATCATAAAAAATGTTACACACACTTTTTAACCACTTTTACGTTTTTTAATGGCCACAGACAATGCTGGGTAACCCTGTTAGCATATTGATAATATGAACTTAAAACCAATATTTTTTTTCAAAAGTGTTCGATACAAGGTAGAGCTTTATAAATAAACTTTATATAAACACAATAAGAGTCTACACAAATTAATTCATGTTTCTCTGATCAAGTGCACAACTTTGAGACTGAGTGATAATAAAATAAACATCAGCAATGGTAATGGTGATGGGGGGGTGAAGATATTTTAAGCATGTCAACTTTTTCCTTAATATGAGCTTCAAGTCACCACCTCCTTATAATATTTTAAAACATATTCATTAGATCTACAGCTGATGTACCAGCTGTAATATAGTGAATAGTTGTGATAGTTGTAATATAGTGAATAGTTGATAGGGGCTTTATTTCAAGAGCAATTGCTCTTGACCATATCGAATGCTTTTATATATATATATATATATAATTATTCTTTATGTAAATACAGTCATATCTCGCTGCGATGTGCAGACCATTTCAATCATATTTGATTTCATTAGGCAAGAAGAATTAAAATACAAAAATTAAAAAGGTTCAAGACCATTTTAAAATTTTGAGAAGAGAAAAAATATGCCATGACTGGCGTGAAGCAAAGTTAAAGTTCTTATGGATTTTAGAGTTTTCTTCAGAGTGATCTTTGGTCGTCTGATGAGTCACATAATTGAAAGATCCTGCTAATTAGATGTTTATTTTTCACTGCTTGTTTGCGCACGAAACAATTGCAAACTTACAATGAACTGTTTTGAATTTCAGTAATAAATAAATAAACAAAAACTTGGTCATTGGAATTTAATAAGTTCACTTTTTTTTTCATTTTACTTCAATCAAAGTTCTCAAAAATCAAGGGACTCCTTCCTGAGATTAACACTTGATCTTTATATGAGACACGTAGATATTCAAATATTCCATTAAAGTTCTCTTTAACTATTAAACGTTGAATTAGTAAATCTTTCTCTTTTCAAATGACCAGTAAAATCTGTTATAATATATCTATCCTGTGGTCTTTTGATCTTACCGGATGTCAGGAAAAATGGTGGAGTATCTAGTTAAGTACTGTTGCTTGAGGTAACTTTACTAAGAAAAGGTGCACGATTCTTAGTATGAGCTAGTGTATAGCTGTGTTCGGAGGTCTTATTAGAGCTTCAAACACCATGTTATTTTGAATATTTGGTCAGGGTTTAGTTGTGATACTATCAATACCCCCCCCCCTAGTGTTAGGAAGAAAAAAGAAAAGAGGAAAAAGTATAACAAAAAAAAAGGAAAAAAAAGGAAATAACTTTATCAGGTGAACAAAGGTATAAGCAATAGGATTGGTGGAAAGACAATAAAAAGGAAGTTGCTCACCAAGGCACACAAAGGAAAGCTGACATCAGATGGTTAATCAAAGTGTGGCAAATGACAGGGACAAAAGGCCGGATATAGACGTCAATACATTTAGAATTAGTTTAAGGGCAGTTTTAGGAGTGGCAATGAATTTTTCAACAGCTGAGGACAGTTGGCAGTTTGACACATTTGAAGGCAGGTCATGGCTCAGAGTTGATGTCAACTAACAAAATCCTGCCTTAACAAAAGACGTAGATGTGAACCTTAGTGCTTATAGAGTTGTTTTCCCCAGAATGTGTTTGCTATATTTTCTTTTGAGTTTTATTTTTTTTAATACCTGTGAACTCGTACGTACTCCCTCGGCAGCCACCAATGTAAAAGATGACAACATGGCCAGAAGAAAAGAGAAGAAAACCATGGAAAGAGGGTTTGAGTTGACATTTTGTTGTTGAACCGGGGAGCATGTGGTATCACAAAGTTAAGTATCCTCATATCAGGTTTTTCTGACAAGCCCTTATACAGAGAGATCAAAGACACCCAAAGATAGTATCTCATAAATAGCTCATACTTAATGAGTACTGGCATTTTTTTTTTTTTTTTTTTTTTAACAATTTTCTTCAGTAAACACAATTTGTCATATTCAATTATTAACTTTACATCAATATGCATGCAAAAAGAATGAAGAAGATATCTAGGAAAAAAAAAAAGAAAATGCAAAAATTTTTCAAATTACTTTCTTTAGCTGAAATATATAAAGACAATCGTAATAATATTAAATGTTGATGTCAGTGTTATAAAAAAGTCAATGGATTCTTTTGATTCTTGCCCTTGACTTCCTTTCATTGTCATTCCTTCCTTTGTCAACATCTTTTATCGAATTTCTGTATAGTTTCATGCAATGATAGAATGATAAAAACGCTATTTGTACATAGTTTTTCTACAGTAATTCTTGTTAACAATACCATTAAAATGTTATGAATTCGAGAATAAACTCTTCCCAACTTGTCAAGGACAAAGCCCCCCCCCCCCCGACACACACTTGAAGTGATATATATATATATATATATATATAATCAAGTGTTTCATTTTCAGATTAAATATGTTTTTAACTCTTTTTCAAAGTGTTTTTTAACATGTCTTATTAACTGTTTGCTCGTATTATAAGCTCTACCTCCTCTTTGGTTTTATTGAGCTTTTACATCTGGCTGAGATAACTTTATAAATATTAATTCTTTAATATTTATAATATACTTTAGTTTTACCATCTTGGATCATTTTGGTAAATTTAATTGTAATTTTTATTATATACATATATATATATATATACATATATATATATATATATATATATATATATATATCGCATTAAGACAGCTGAAACCATTTGATTGAGAGAGAGATTTAGCAATAACAAGTATTTTGTTTCCAGTTTAATCAAATTCTTGACTTATGAATAAATTTTAACAAGTACAAGACAACAAGTGACTACTCATCTATATATATAAAAGCGAAATGTGTGTATGTATGTATGTATGTATGTGTGTTTGTTTGTCCGCTAAAAACTTTCGATACACGGAACAAAAATTCACAAACTCAGTATCATATTGAAGCCCCATCCTTCGCCCGAAAAATATCGAAAAATTGGCCAAAAGCGTTAATTTTTTCACCCCAAAATCGACAATTTTCGACAGGGGGGGGGGTCAACAAAAACGGTCCTCTCGTGATGACGACCGGTTCTACGCATGTGTCAGATGACGTCATGACCTGATTTACTTGAAGAACTGACTAAATTTCATGTACGTCGTGTTAGCTCAGTTGATTAGCGCGTTGGGTCATTATCTAAACGTTTTGGGTTTGAATCATGGTGGGAGATGTCTTCTTTTTTTTTTTTTTTCGATTTTTTAAATTTAAATATTGAACCAGTGTTATTTAAGCCATTTTTCACGTAAGGTTCGTTTTTCTGGGGGTTTTTTACTTCGCTTATCCACCACTGACCACACACCCAAAAACACCCGGGTAACCACCGATTTTTTAAATTTTAATATCAAAACAGGCTTATTTAAACCATTTTTCACATTTTTTTTAACGTTCGTTTTTCTGTTGTCTTTTTTGTTTTTGTTTTTCAGATTTTTACATTTAACATTGTTCGTTTGCCTTACGTTAGTTTTTTTGTGTTTTTTTTCGATGTTTTGATTACCCCCCTCCCCCACTTAAGTTTTAACGTTCGTTTTTATGTTTTCTTTTTTTACTTCGGTTATAACAAACAAACCTGGTCATTGACCTCATTAAAAACAACTGCTGAATAGCTATTGCTTATGTCGTTGTCGTAACGCTCCCACAAAATCTTAACTCTACAGCTTCCGTGCGGGCACCTGTCAATTTTGTTCTTACTTAAATAAATTCAAACATCTTTCAGTAACTCATTCTGGCTGGCTGAACGGTTCATGTTTTTTTCACATTTTATTTTCAAACTTTGCCTCAGGGCTTCAGGTTCGATCCTACCAACTTACCAAAACTTTTTACCCCCCCCCCCCGGTTTCTTTTTTATTTAAGAGCACACACACCTCGAGAAACCCGGACAACGCCGGGTACCCCCGCTAATCTATAATATAAATCTTATCCGTCTGTTTAAATGTATGTATGTATGTTTGTTTGTATGTTTGCCTAAAACATTTTACATAGGCGACGGATTTTCACGAGATTGGTATCATTTTGAAGTTCGACCCTTCAGATGTCAAATATCAAAAAATTGGCTAAAAACATGAATTCCTTCACTCTCAACTGGATACTTTTCTACAGGGAGGAGTCGCTTTTTTCGCTAATATTTTCGAAAGTCAACTCCTCTTTTCAATTGACTAGCTTTAATGTTTGGTGATGGGTGCAATAGCAAAGACTTCACTTTTTTTTTTTACATTCTTTTTCTTCTTCACGGTACAGGTTCGAGCCTGTCTACCTACTACAACTTTTTTTTCTACTCAACACACCTCCAAACACCTGGGCAATGCCTGGCACCCAAGCTAGTTGCTTATAAATACTCTTTAAACAAATAAAATATTTATTTCCTAATTTACTGTATTCACTGACTATAGGTGACATTTATGCAGGATGGGTTGAGCGCCAACTCCTTCAGTAAAACACACAGCATCCCAGATGAATACAGGGTGGAATGATAAAAGTGTCGCTCTAAAGAAAACAACTACAGCTTTATTTTAAAACTTTTATTGAAAAAAATCAATTCAGTTAACTAGATTATGTAGTAGAGCTGACATCTATTCAATGTAGCCACCTTCAGCCTCAATCACCACTACGATACAGGTCCAGAACTGAGAGCATGCCTTTTCCACAAGCGCTGGCAGATGGCAGTGATCAGGCTAGCTTTGGTATTGTTGGTTGGTTGTTTTGTTTTACGGCATATCAACTCTTTTCAAGTTATTTAATGCCGAATCCAAAGATTTTGAAGAAAATTTTTTTTAATAGAATATATTTGTTGTTTTCACGTCAGTTTCTATTCAACCCATAGTTGGGACCCTAACAGGTACTACCATTCCGGGTCAGAGTGGACCTGGGAGCAATGGTAATTAAAGGGTGGCTCCACACTCCCCCAAAGCCCACAAGCTGGGGCCTCACCACTGTATATAATTTAAGGTCATATCCAGGACCCCCTTTTACCCTCTGCAGGGGGGCAGTTGGCGTATTCTAATGCCCCACTGACAGGGCCCTTTGGTATTGTGGAAAGTCATGTTAGTGATGTTTGCGACATATGACCAAACAAAGTAATCCAGTGCGTTCAGGTCATGGAAGGAGGGAACCAGTGAGAGAAAGGTACCAAGTCATAGCATTCCTTTTGAAACCAAGCCTGGGTCTCTTTGGCCGGTGCAGAGTCCTGTTGCAACACCCACGGTCTGCCAACGGCCACCTGATTGCACCACTAGGGAATCACCACACTCTTCAGCACATCCAGGTATTCTTTGGTGTTGACTTTCAAGCCGACTTCGAAGATGTGAGGTGGAATGATGTGACACCCACTTGAAATCACACTAAAGACCATAACCGTGGCTGGAAAATTTGTTTTCATTACCCTGAGCACATCTGCAATTCATGGCAATCTAGCAATGCATTTTCAGGGTGCTCGTCATAATTTGAATCGGTAGTAAGCACAAGTTGTACAGCAGTGCATCTCCAATCTCAGTCGTTGAGCATAGTGCCACTTTCAGATATGATAGAAGGCTCCTATCACTCTTAGGATTTGTACACAACTGGCCAACTAGTAGATGGCTTGCAACAAAAAAGGAAAACCAGTTTTTATCAAACAGAAATGGAATCATGTCATCTTTTCTATGGCGACAATTTGATCATTCCACTCCATAGAGACCATGCATGATGGTCCGCAGTAACCAAGATAGTGATTAGAAACCAACTCCGGAACCAGCGACAAACACTGAAACCTGTCGACCAGAGATAGGTTCAAAATTAGCTTTGATGGCCTCTTGCATTTTCATCAACCTTGAAGTGGTTCTAGAATTATTGCTTTTCATGGATGAATTCTTCTGAGTTACGGCACGCAATATAGTCAAATCAGCACGCTTTCATTTTTAAAAGAGATTGATTGAGGTGGATGATCCTGCACTGTGTGCCAGTTTAGGTATTGAAGACGAAATGGTGCCAAAAGATTTGCAGAATTCAACTCATTGCCACCCCTAAAACTGCCCTTAAACTAACTCTAAATATATTGACCGCTATATCCAGTCTTTTGTTCCTGTCATCTGACACACCTTGATTAACCATCTTTGTCAGCTTTCCTTTGTGTGCCTAGGTGATCAACTTCCTCTTTATTGTCTTTCCACCAACCCTATTTCTGATATCCTTTGCTCATCTGATAAACTTATTTCCTTTTATTTGTTATACTTTTTCCTCTTTTCTTTCTTCTTCCTAACACTTGAGGGGGGGTATTGATAGTATCACAACTCTTTAAGTAAACCCTGACCACATATTTAAAATTACATGGTATTTGAAACCCTCAACACAGCTATACACTGGCTCATACTTAGAATGGTGCACCTTTTCTTAGTGATGTTACAGCACTTAACAGCATTTAACTGGATACTTCACTATTTTTTCTGGAATCCGGTAAGATCAAGTGACCACAAGGAAGATATACTATAACAGATTTTACTGATCATTTGAGGAGAGGAAAATTAACGTCTGGCAGTTAAAGAGAACTTTAATGGAATATTTGAATATCTATGTTATCTTGATTTTTGAAATTCGAAACGGTGCCAACTGATTTGCAGAATTCAGTTTAGATCAAACATACTGTCTTTTGAGTTTCACAGTTCTAATTGACCAGGTTTCGCCGCCATAAAAAGGATAATTATTGTAATATTTACTGAATATTTAGTCTTTAAATTAATCAAATAAAAATGTTTTAAATGAAAATTTCTTAACAAGAAGAAAGACATGTTTTCTTAACGTTTATATACAGCATAGCCGATTTGTTAAAGATGATCCGTAGTAATTTATTTATTGCGGACTATTATCCTCATCTGTTTAGTTGTTGTTTCATGATGATTTGGCCAACTATTCCTCTGGCCTTCATCAGGTGGTAACTGCAATAGAGTAGGAACTCCGAATCTCCTGCATCCTCAGCAATTACTGCCTTCCATAGTTGTTGTCGTCTCACCACGTTTTTTGCCAGGTAAGGCTCTGGCCAGCTTTGGGTAGGATTGAAACCGCTATCTTCAGACAAAAATATGTGGCATCTGTGGACTTGGGGAAAGCCTTCTATAGTCCCCAGAGAGGTAATGCAGAAGGTGGCTTCATAGAGAAAAATCTCTATTAAAGCCTTGTACTTATGCTTATAGCATCAAAATAAAACAAAATATATATTTAAATTAAAACCAATATCTTCATGATGCATCCATTTAATCTAAGTTTTTAGCAAGATTGATTGATTTAGGGTCAGAAAGTATAAGAACTGACTCGGCTTTTTAGGAATCTAAAATATCAAACTTTATTTTAATGTCTTCTGATATTCTGACTTTCTAATGGTTCTAGGGAGATTAAAAAATCCAGCTCCAACTCCTAATATTCTTACGGGTCTGAATTTTGCCAAAAATTTCCAACTCTGCAACCTTGGTTTTTAGCAATGAAAATACTATTTTGAAGCAAGACGAATCAATGAACATAACACTGAATGAATCTTCTTATGAGGACGTATAGACTGGAAGTATTTGCAATTGCTGTTTCGATAGCAAATTCTAAGACAACAAAAATTTTGGTGCTTGTCTAGAACCCCCACCCCCACGAAAAAACAAAAATAAAGATAAATCATTATGATGTAAGTACTCATGACAGAAGAAAATATCACACTCCAAAAAGCAAATAAATCGATCAAATAATTTTATTTTTATATAAAGAAATTAAATTTCATGGCCAAACGACAAGTGATGATCTTGCAATGTGATCTTGAAAACAGTTTGAAGGAACAAGGGAGATAACCCCAAATAATAAAAATGTTTGCAAGATTTTAGAAAGCCATTTTAACATGGGAAAGAGAGTATTGGAAAAACTCAAATGCTCTTATAAATGATTTTTTTTTATAGAAATAAAACTACTTGATCACTTTACATGATTTTTGGTGCATGATATTTTCTTTTTATAATGGTACATATATCATACAATTTTTTTGTTTTTTTTTTCATTTCATAGTGAGGACGGTCTGGACAAACACCAAAAATTCAGTCAAAAATAAAACTTGAAACAATTTTAATAATCATCATTGTCATATTCAATTTGACATCCATTTTATATGCTTGCATATGTTGGAAGGCTTTAAGTAATTGACTTCCAAAGAAACCTATCTCTTGAAGGCCATATTTAATTTCAAAAGAGTTTTCGATGGGTAGCTATTCTGTACAAATTCTGGAGATAAAGAGTTTTTAGTGAGTAGCTCTTCTGTATAAGTCTTGGACTTTATAATTTTGCAGGCAAAGAGCAAAAGATCTTTTTCATATTTACACGAAAAAATTATGTCCCAGAATGCTAAAACAATTCAATGCTAAAAGATTCAACATTTTTATGGAGCAATTCTGGTTTCTGATTGGTTGCTAGCAGAACATGACTATTTGATTCATCAGTTCCTACCGCTAATGTCTTTAAGCAGAATCTTTCAACTTTCAGTGATCATACCCTCCTACTATATCAAAAATATTGCAGATCTTTATTTATACCTCAGGTCCATTTTCATCACTTCCCTCCATGTTTTTCTTGGCCTTTCTCTGTAAACTGACCCTGTTACCGGAACTGTTCTACATCTACTTATCTCTCACACATTCTTTTAATGTGACCATATCATCAAAGTCTACTTTTCTGCACACCTCTCCTTATACTGTGCAGATTTGATTAAAGGTCAACAGAACTAAATCTGCCTTTAAGCCTCACATTGCACATACATCAAATCATTCTTACATCATTTTTCTCCATGCAACGCATGTCCTCAACCCTCACTGACCAGATTTCATTTCCATACATCATCACATTACATACACATGCTTCATAGACTCTTCTCTTGGTCGATCTTAAAAGAATAGAAAAAGTAATGCAATTCAACAAAAAATAAACATGCAAGATCTTCACAGGCATTTTATGTTTTAGCTTCCCATCTTTCTCGTTACCTTGAACATATTTACATCTATTATTCTTGCCTTATTTGTGATAAAGAAACCATAGATTTTTTTTAACTTGCTTATCTGAATTCGCTTTTCAATTTTTTTTTTTAAAGCTATTTTTAGGTCTTGGAGAGTGAGCTTCATTTCATTAGAATTATAATTAACATATTTTTAACTTCTTTTTCTTGAATTTTTCAGAAGAGTTTAAGCAACACTGCCAATCACATGAGTTTGGCCTTCACAAATGCCTATAAGAGGTTCTGTGTCAGTCAGTTATATTCAAGTTTAAAATATCTGTCTATCATGCTTGGGTTTGCAAAAGTATTTTAGATGCCTTCACATACCTTTATAAGAGGATGTGCATCAAGATTGAAATACTAAGGCCAAGATCACAGTGTAGTATCTGTTTTGGTGCTGCACTTCACCTTTTCTGTTCTCAGTCAGTCGAGGAGGAATCCTTCATGACTGAGACAATTTTAATTTTTGTCCCTATCCAGAGTCCCCCTTTTCGGGGAGCTGGATTTCCCCACATTAAAAACTGACCTTGTGTCTAACTGCCCTTGTGGGGAGGCAAGTAAATAGGAACTTTATAAAGGGCTGTGCATCAAAATTCAAATAGCATTTTAGATACCTTTATATATCTTTATAAGAGACAGTGTGTCAGTCTGTCAAGCTTAAGTTGAAAATAGCATTTTTGTTGATAAATACACGGATTGACTGAACATATATTAAGAATATCTTTTGTCTTTTTCTAAGATTTACTCTGAAAATAAAATGAATGAATAAAATTACTGATTCATCATTTTCAAAACACAATGCAATAAAACATTAATCTAATAATCTTCTGCTTCAAACCTTCTTGTTTTCAAAGAAAATATCGATTGCAGATAAGTCAAAAGGAAATTTCTGTTATTCACTAATTTAGAAGCGGTTCTCACGTCTCATAACTTGTTACAGCCATTGATCCTGCTCAACTTTAACTTTGTAATCCAGAGGTTATAAAATATATGCTTGCTAGTAATACGTTTAACTGCAAGTCTATGTTCAACAGTAAGAAAATATAAAACAATCATCACACTTAGGAAAAAGATGTAAAAAAAGA
>NC_136501.1:25780607-25800607 GCF_053919585.1 Euprymna scolopes
TATAAATGTTATTTATAAAGCTTACAATCTTCTTTTGGTTATCTTTACGATTACCGTTTCCACTTCATTGCCGGTTGCTCCTTCGTTTTTTAACTATTGTTTTATATCTTTTGTTAATTAAATTGTTAAGTGAAGTTACAGAATGTGTAACGGAAGCCGTCCCCCTCTCTATGTATAAAAGAGCTTTTCTAAATAACTTTATTATTAAAAAAAACAAAAAAAAACAAGTTTCTTAACATAGAAGAGTACAACAGGAAATGAAATGGAAACAGTAATCTTAAAGATAATCCTTTCTGGTGCTTAAGCACTTTTGTTACCGCGCTAGTTAAATTCAAGGGGGTCTGTATTGTATTACTGTACAGTACACAGATTGGAAAAAATTGTCAAAAAACAAATATATAACAAATAAATGTTATCAAAGGCAAAATAAGTTACTTTTCTACCTAACTGGATATGTTTTTAGTTTTCAGCTCGAAAAACATACAGTGTTTACCGATGTATTGGAAAATTGCAAATGGCAACCGAATCGCTCTCTCTCTCTCTCTCTCTCTCTCTCTCTCTCTTTGACATGGTAAATTTGGGAAAAGGAGGTAAAAATAAAAAAAACTATACAAAATACTGTTAAAAACCACCGAATATATGTCGGCCTATGTCACGGTAACATATATTGAGCGAGTTTTTAACAGTATTTTGTCAAGTTTTTTATTTTTAGTCCTTTTCCTAAACTTACTGTGCCAAAGAGAGAGTCGGTCGCCATTTGCAATTTTCCATTACATCGGTAAACACTTATGTTTTTCGAGCTGAATAAACATGTTACATTAAATAAAAACACTAAAAACATATCCAGTTAGGTAGAAAAGTAACTTATCTTGCCTTTGATAACATTTATTTGTTATATATTTGTTTTTTGACAACTTTTTCGAATCTATGTGGATATTAATACAAACCCAATTCAAGTTTTACGATATCTTTTCAATTACACTGTTAATTGAAAACAGAATAGTTAGAAAACAGACCCTCCTCTCCAATATTAAAATGGATTTCTAAATAATAACGTTATTATTTCAGCACGGAAACAAAAATGCCTAAGTACCCCCGCCCCTTTTTTTCTATACATATATGCGTACAAGAAAATTGGGTACTTATGCACTTTTGTTACCGTGCTGAAATAATAACGTTATTTAGAAAGCCATTCTTAACATGGGAGGGGAGGGTGTTTTCTAACTAGTTTCTATTTTCACTTAACAATTTAATAATAATTTTAAAAAAATATCGTCAAACTTGAACATAACTTTTTAAATAAAATAGCGCGGTAACAAAAGTGCATAAGCACTGAAAATTGTTTAAAACCTAGAACTACACCAATGTTCTGAGAGTTGTCAGCCTCTGCCTTCCTACAAAATCTAGGTTTGACATGACAGCCTTCACCGAAATTTGAACTGACGACGTGAGTTTTAAAACCATGAGGCATTCTGAAGACAAAATTTCATGATAAAAACGTAAAAAAATGGATTTCATTTTCTTTCTTTTTATTTTTCTTGACTTCCACAACATTAACACGAAATTTGCATTGGGGTGGGGGAAAAAGTTGGTTGGTTGGTTTTGTTTTACGGCATATCAACCTTTTCAGGTTCGAATCCAGTGATTTTGAAGAAATTTTTTTTTAATACAATATATATATATATATATATATATATATATATATATATATATATATTCAAGTTGATTTCTATTTAACCTATAGTTGGGACCCTAGGTACGACGACCACTCCAGATCAGTGTGGACGTGGACCTGAGGCAGAGGCACCACCACCTGGATATAGTTTAAGGTCATATCCAGGACCAGGGGGGAAAAGGTAAAGCCATATTTGTTCCTTTTTTATTTCTTAAATTTTGTGAGCTTAAAAAGTTTGAACATTTTTTAACAAACTTTTTAAAATGCAAAAACTTTTGCGAACAGGCTGTGATTATAGATTTTGGTGCTAATGCAGAGAGTGATCCGGATCTGCGCTATTTTTTAAATCGTGTTTCCACATTTAATTAAAGTTTTATGATATGTTTTTTATTCAATTGTAAGGTTAAAGTACAGAATTAGTACAAAACACCTCCTCCTCCCCATGTTAAGAATGGCTTTTTAAATAATAACGTTATTATTTCAGCCCGGATCAGTGATCCGGCGGATCACTCTCTGCATGAGTACCCAGATTTTTTTTTACCAAAATCCTTATCTGAACATTTACATATTTTATTTCAATATTTCTATTTTTAGAAATCTCATTCTTAGAATACAACCCACTTAAACACTACAACTCGCTTAAAAGACGTAAAATTTGGTTTTCTGGAATAATAATAATAAAAAAAACTACTTGATCAAATTACGCGATTTTTGGAATATGTCATCTCCGCTCCATACATCAGACAAACTTTTCCATATTTTCTTTACTTTTTAATTGCCGTCATAAGTGCAATTCAATTCTGAATATGTAGAAAAAAATTCATTAACCAAAACCCGCTAACCTTAAGTTCCGGCTGGAGTATGGACACTCCTGACTTAGGGTTAGATTAATGAAGAATATTTTTCTTGCTTAAAAAACATTAAAAAATAATAATTAAAAAAACACCTGACTAGAGAGGGGTGTGATTCTATAAAATTACTGAAAAACAATTTTAATTCCAAACTTACCATAGTTATTTTTGTTGCTGTCAACCTCTTTGGTGTCTGTGTTTGGGTTCCTGTTATTGAATCCCCATTCTGGATGAGAGGGGGCGTGTCGGGCATTTAAGGGGTCAGCACTTGGTAAGTTCTTCATGCGTTGTCTTTGCCAGTTTTTCAATTCATTTAGAATATTGGCTTTATTTTGATCTCTAGGTGGGACAATTGGGGGAGAAAAGGGTCGTTGAAGAACTGCGCCACTCGTATCGCCCGAGGATTGGTGACGGTCCGGCAATACAGGAGGAATGTTGTTATAATGATGACCATGTGGCTGTCGAGGTTGAAGTGGGGGCCTCTCTGGACATCGAGTTACGTAGGGTAGTCGTTGGTGTTGCTGCATCTGCTGCGGAGTCAGTTTATCACCGGGGAGGGCCGAGCCCGAAGAAGAGGGTAGACAATCATTATTAAGGACTCGGGACGGGTCAGTATTATTTGATAGGGAAAATGATGTATTAGGGTGATTGCTACGGGGATAACCGTTGCCCGTGTGTGTAGAAGTAGATGCATAATCGGAAGTATTTTGGTATCCAAAATTAGTCTGCGGATAGTTCGGTCGACTCCTAGGTCCGTACGATGCGAGGTTGGTACTATTTGGAATTGCGCCAGAATTGTTACCAAAGAGATTAGTAGAAGAAATATTTGATTGCTTAATGTTGTTGGTAATAAATTGTCCGTCAGACGTATTATTGGGAATTTGATCTGAGAAATTATTAAACTGATGCTGAGCTGCTGACTGGAGACCCATGTTTACCACAGGTTTAACCTCATCTTCCTCATCGTCGTCATCAATGTTATAAACAAGTTGGTTCTCTTTTCCGGGTTCTTGAGATTCGTCGAGTCTGGCGATGCTGATATCCCCAACACCATCACCGCTAACCATGTTTCCATGTTTGCTTCGCCATAGAACCAGTTTCAAGCCGGCCACGAATCTGTCGAAATTCAGGTACCCGTTTGCAGGGGTCACCCTCTTTAAAGCATCTACGACGCCAGAAGGGAGGCCTTTAACACCATCCTCTTTCCAACGACTTTCAATATCGGAGAGGCGCACGAAACCGCTGTGGTTTTCGTCAAGAATATCGAATAGAATTCTCAGGGATGAGACGAATTGTTTAGGGAGATCGTTCGTCATGGTGGTGTTATTCAGTGTTGTTTGGTTATTGGTGGGATTGTTGAAGTTGGTAAGGAATTGCTGGTTTTGTTGGGGATGGTAATAAGATGTGGTTACGTTTGACATATTGGCTGGAATAGATTCAGCAGAACTGTTCATGTATGACAATCCGCGAGTTTTCGGATCAAAATATCACATATAATAAGGGAAAGAAAAAAGGGGGGGGTAATATTTGAATGTATCGATTGTTTGAAGTTAAGTTATCCAAATCGATATATATACATATATTTTTTTTAAATTCTTTTCTGTATGTATTTTATTTTTATATTTTTCTTTTTCCGAAAAGGTACCTGTTTTTATTGTTTTTTTTTGTTGTTGTTTTTGTTGTTTTTTTTTTTAAACCGGTCTCATTCCGCGATATGATTTTTGTTTTGTTTTTATAATTCCTTGTTTACTTCCTGCTTTCGTATTTTTGTTTTGTTTTGTTTTGTGTTTTTATCTCTTTCTTTTCGTTTTTGTTTTATGCAATATCTCCCCCCTTTTCGCAAAATATTGCCCCCCAAAATGACGGAATATTTTCCAACTGGAATTTTCAACCTGGATATTTAATTCCGCTGTGAATTTTCATTGGTCAAGATGAGCGTGACAGTCGGGTAGATTAAAATTGTGACCGCGTCACACGGAATGTGGACGTCTTCCTCGCATTTTTTTCTTTTTTGTATATATATCTATGTTCTTATTTGTTTATTTTTTATTCATATTCGCAAAACTTTTATAAAAGCAGTAAACCAACAACTAAAAAGTTTGTTTGAAACATAGAAAATTGTTTATACACCCCCAACATGAACACTTTTAATTTTCTGCCCTTTTTTATGTATACTTAAAATTTACCACGACTGGTCATCAGACCACCTGAACAGAGAAAGAATGAGAGAGGAAAGACAGAGGTTAATTACACGTGTGTTAAATTTAATAAATATAAATATTATTTAATTAAATTTAGGGAAATAAATGTACAAATAAAAATCTGAAATCTTCATATGAATGAAGTTTATAAACTTTTTGAATAATCCCGGGGGAAAAAATTGTTGTTATTTTTGTTTGTGTGTTTATTTATTTAGGTGTGATGATAATTTGTGTGCGTAATTCTAAAACGAGGAATGGAAATGACGAAACGCCTCATTAGGTTATTATATCTATCTGGTGTTGTCCGGGAATCTTTTCTGTTTTTTTTTTTTTTAATTTTATTTTTGTTTAAACCGTCGTTTGTTTTTGTTATTCTTTGTTTCGTTTTTTTTTTCTTTGTTTCTTTCTTTCTTGTTTTTTTTTTTAACCAAATTGTTTGGATGAAAATTAAATTCTATTATTTATTATAATATTGTTTGGTCATTAAATTATTAATTGAACTCAAACTGAATTGTTATGAGCCTCTTTTATTTATAAAATGACTGT
Organism: Euprymna scolopes; assembly: GCF_053919585.1. Taxonomy (NCBI): domain Eukaryota; kingdom Metazoa; phylum Mollusca; class Cephalopoda; order Sepiida; family Sepiolidae; genus Euprymna; species Euprymna scolopes. The sequence continues at coordinate 25,785,881 of NC_136501.1, forward strand.
ATGCAAATAGCTTGATTTTTTTTTTTTTTTTTTTTTGATACACGAAGATTGACTTAAAAAATTGAAGGCCTTTTAAATGACTTTCTAATCATCGAATCGACAGTTTAAATGCTTCCAAATTCCTTTCAAATCATCTCGAAAAGTCACAAACTAATTCACTTTTTTTTTCTTTTAACTCTTAAAATTTTTTTTTAATTTCTTATTCGTTTACAAGGAAAGATAAACGTATTCTGGTGGATTTAATTTCGTAATTGAATTAAATAGGATTTTTTTTTTAAAGTTCGGTTTATACTATTGCATTTTTATGTCAATAAATAACCGATTAATAGTAAAAAGAAAAAATAATGTGTAAATCACATAGAGGTGATAAAACACACATACACGAGAAATATACGAGAAATGATCATACAATTTTATTGATATAAAAATTTAAAAGCGAAATAACAATCATATTTACGGAAAAAATCAACGTGACATATCAGTTTTCAATTTGGTACTTGTACAGTTTAATCAAGACATTAAAAAAATGAAAATATCGAAAAATGTTTAAAATGTATGTATCCGTTATAGAATGATGTTCTACAGGGGGAAAAAAATTCATTTAATTTCATCAAGTAGTTTTTTTTTTTTTTTTTTTTTTTCGCGGCGAAAAAAAAAACAATTTGTTATGACACCGAGCAAAAAGGTTCGATTTTTAGGAAGAAAAGCTAGAATTAAAGATGGGGAGGGAGTGCTGGCGCTTTAAACTGAGTTATCTCATCGTGGCTTGTTCAAAAAAATTCAAAAATGGCTATCTTCAACGCGCTCTCATAAAAACGTGTTTTCCAGCTGTAAAAAAAAAAAAAAAAAAAAAAAAAAAAAAAACCCTACTCGATAAAATAAAGTGAATTTTTTTTTTTTTTTTTTTTCAGAGATCTTCAGCCCAAAACGGATATGTACAATATAATCTTTTTTCGATATTTTCATTTTTTTATGTCTTAATTAAACCGTACAAGTACCTTAATTTTAATGCAGGAGATATCTAGCTCCTCAAAAAGGGGCACCTTTATCGTGCAAAATTAAAAATTGAATATTTCTCCGCCAGTTACTGGGGACAGAACAGATACAAAAAAAGGGGGTCTTGTTAAAATAGAGTAGACAAATCATCATTTTTTTTTTTTTTTAATATGTTGTTTTAAGCAAAAACAATATTACATACTTAATTGCTATGCAGAAAATAGTAATATATCCCAAAATTACGAAAATTCATCGACTAGAAAGTTATTTATAGTTAAAAGTAATTTTTACAGAAAATTGGGTAAAATTGCATTTTCTTAGATATTATAAAGTAGACACTAAAAGTCTATACACAGGGGACATAATCCGGAACAAATGTTTTAGATTACTTGTTCATGGTTGCAATATTTGTTGTCTATAACGATAGACTTCTTTTCTTTTATTTTTTTTACTAAAAAACACAATGGCAGTTGTTTTACTAGATGAATTTTCATAATTTTTTAGATATCTTACCATTTTCGACATGATAATTAAGTGCGTAGTATTATTTTTACTTAAAGCAGCATAATTAAAAAATCGATTTGTTGACTATCCTATGCACCGAAAAAAGTGACTAATAAAGAAAGAAATAGTACACACACATACACGAAACTCTGGTTTTCAGAGCTCAGCCGCGTTTTTCCCTTGGCACAAAAATCAAGAGTCTAGACCATTTCTGAAATGTTTTTTTTTTCTCTATTGATTGATTGCGATTGGTCTTGTGCAGTTCTAGGAGGTCCACCTTTTCAGGCTTTGCCTTCTCTCTTTAAGAAGGGATTAGTTTATTGTTACCGGAAAATGTTGACGGGGCTGTCCAGACATTTTTTGCAGTTCAGAGTGCTCCTACTCAAGGCATTGACTTTTCAATCCCATTTTCTAACCCTTGTGTCACATTTGTCACTGTGGAAGATAAATAAATATCAACAGTACACACACACACAAGTACATATGAGGGGTTTAAATGTTTCCAGACTTTTTTCGTATGGGTACTTTAATTGATAGTACACACATGAAACTCTAGTCCCCTTCAAAGTAATCTCCTCTGGTTGCAATGCACTTGTTGTATAATTCCAACAACTCCTGGAAGACCCTATGAAAGTCCTCTTGTGTGAGCGTGTCAATAACCCTCGTCACAGCCGCTTTCATCTCCTCGATTGTCTTATAACGACAGCCCCTAAGGTTTTCCTTGCGCTTAGAGTTTCATTTGGTTTGATTGTTTTACGGCATATCAACACTTTTCGGGTTATTTAATGCCAGAGAATCCAGTTATTTTGGGAATAGTATTCATGTTGCACCCAGTTATTTTGTAAAAAGGTTTTATTCTTCAAGCTTTTTATATCTTCAATTGCTAGTTTGTAGTGTTTTGGTGTGATTGTTTTATAGTGGATTTTATCGTTCTTGTTCCCTGCCCTGCAGAAAATGAGTTTTGCGATGGGAGAGAGAAAAGAGGTACAGTATTTATGTTTAGTACATTTTAAGTTAAGAAACCAGTTAGGAAGTGAGGGAAATAAAAAGGGAAACGGGAAGAAGGAGAAGGGGGAAAACGTGGGTTGTTGTTTTTGGTTTTGCAGAACATAATTAAGTTTTGCAAAAGGAAGTAGAAAAACAAAAAGCATCAATGTTAGGTGCATTTTGTCTCAGGAAGCCAATATCTTCAGAAAGCCTGATTTGGTAGCACCAGCCTTGAGCTTAGAGAATAATCAAGTCACAGGGAACAAGGTCTGGATCATAGGGAGCGTGAAGAACTGCCTTGATGCCCATCTTGGTCATAACATCTTTCTTTCTGATCTTCTCTGAACACCCTTGGGTAAACTTTGCCCAAATCTTCCACATTTTCAGTTCCTCGCGAATAAATGTGTGTACAGCTTTTTTTTCTTTTTTTTTTTTTTTTACACAGTGGTCACCACTTATCAAGGCCCGGAAGCCACTCAGGGATAAGGGTTATTGCAATTACATTACGTTAGTGTGGAGATTTGATGAAGTGTTTACTTAAGGGGGCGGTTCATTAGGAATTTGTTAACGTTGAACTTGAACACATCCAAGTTGTAGTCAGGCAGGAAGCAGGCAGACGGAACAGAGTTCCACAGGCGTGCAGTTCTAAGAAAGAAGCTTTGTTCATGGAATCTACATTTTGATTTAGGCACAGATAAAGAGTGGGGGAAATTTTTCACATTGGATTCAGGTAGACGGGTGTTTTTCGTGAAAGATTGGCGAGGGGGAACCAGAGATTGGAGTTTAGATGAGCACCTGCCATGGAAGTAACGATAAAACAAGGATAGGCTCGCAACGTCTCTTCTGTGGGAGAGAGGTTGCAGGGTAGAGAAAAGGGCATGCCCCACTAAGCCACAAAGTCTATTTTGTACTGTGTCAAGGCAGGATAGGCTGTTTTTAGCAGCTCCTGCCCAGATATGGCAGCAGTATTCCATCCTTGGATGCACTTGGCTTTTATATAGATAGAGAATTGCATCAGTAGTGAGATATCTTCTGGAGCGGTAGAAGGATCCCACCATCTTTCCAGCGACCTTGGCAACAGACTTGATGTACGTGTTCCATTTCAGATCAGGAGTAAAGGTCAAACCCAGAAGCTTGTAAAAACACGGGGCCTCTCCCAGACGAGAGCCATCCATCCCAATTGATGCCAGATGGGGACACTGACATCAAACTGTGCACTTATTGTCTCTATAGACATACGATGGCCCTTATCCATGGAATTCTTCATTTGGCCAATCAACTCTGGTGTTCTGACTTCCTTACTCCCCCTACACTCTTCATCATTCCTCACATACCCCCTGCCTTCCTTGAATCTTTTATACCACTCAAAAACTAATGCTTGATTCATGCAAGATGGTCCAAAAGCAGTCTGAAGCATTCCATACGCTTCTGTGGCATTTTTTCCACGTTTAAAACAGAATTTTATTGTTTATTGTACTTCTAAAATGTCCTCAAGTCCAGATTGCATTTTTGAAATTCACCAGCTGTGACAATCAGACTTTAGTAGGGTGTATTCCAACTCCTACTGTAGCTGTTCATTTGAACCTGAAATCATAAAAATTAGTCAGTCATTTCATAATATACTGAATTTTCAAGAGTCTACGACAATTTTAAATGTTTGTACATAAAATAGAAAGTCTGGAAATTTATTGAAGGCACCTTGTACATACACGCATATAGTGAAAGAGGAATATTCATTTTCATATTATTCTAAAAAATGGTTTTAATTTCATTGATGACTGAATCATCTTCTTGCATTTATATTTTAGCTTTTCTTTTAAAATTTTATTTTACTGCATTTGAACATTTTTTTTTTTTCAAAAGTAAATATTGGTCGTGATTTGAATATATGTTTCCAAGCTTTTGTCTAATAGTAAGATGTAGAGTTTGTTTGGATGTTACACTTAATCTTTTCTGTCCCCTGTTAGTGAATGAGAAATCTTTCTAGATTGAGGCAATTTAAAATTTTGTCCCAATCCAGACTGACCCATTTTTGCAGGTAGCTGGATTTTGTGCAAATAATATTAAAAATCGATTGTGTGTCTAACTCTGTCCTTGTTAGGGAGCAAAGTAAATGGGAAAACTATGAAAATGAGTTTCCAGCATTTCTTAGGCTAGAAATTCTAGATTGGAGTAATTATTATTTTTGTTCTTAAATGCAAAAATCCCCTCGTTGCAGTGCGTCAGGGGGTGATATGGAAGTGTGCCAATTGAACGTATGACTATAAGGTAGACACAGAGGCAAAAAGACAATGGCAATAGTAAGAGAAGAATGACAGACACTGAAATTCGTTTAAAGACGACGGAATCGGCCTCTGGAACAGGGCAGCTTGACATCAGTAGGTATTGGAGGAGGTAACCAGACGACAATGGGTACTGGAACAGCGCTTCTGAATGTCAGTAGGCATTGAAGGAGGTAGCCTGCCATCGACTAGCATAGGAACGGGTAGCCTGATGGTTACACTCTTTTGGGGAGACCAACGCCTTTAACAGTTATACGCTTATCTGTATTTTTTTTTTTCTGAATAAATTTATTCGTTCATGTGGAATGATTAATGAATTATCCAGTCAGAACTCTTTATATCGAATGCACTTCTGCTAAACCATTTGTACACACTGTTTATTTATTATCATTTATATAATTATCCAGAGACAAATGTAAGAGAAGTACCTTGATAAGAAGAAGGAGCTTTATTTTATTTTGGTAGATTTGAAGAAAGCTTTTAAGCTGACAGAGTACTAAGATATATTATCTGGTGAGTTTTGCATAAATTAAGGAAAAGCAAGTTGTTTATGAAGGTTATTCAAGTTATGTAAAGAAATAATCCAATCATGTAACAATTAACAACACATTTACTAGCGACGTTAATGTTCAATTGGGAGTATATCTGTCTCTGAGTCTGTTGCTTTCATTTGTCTTAAAAGCGTTGTCCAACGAATTTTGTATAAGTCATCCAGAAGGGATGTCGTATTTTGATGATTTAAGGATTTCTGTGTAACAATTGAAATTTTTTTTTTACTTGTGAGTCGCCATTTATCAAGGCCTGAAGGCTACTTGATGATTGAGGATAAGGGTTAATGAATGTAAGGTGGTAGTGTAGTAATCGTTAATTGAGTAGAATTTGATTATTTATAGGGAACGACTCAACAAGGACTTGTTTACATTGGATTTGAAGGTTACCATGTTGTATTCAACCGGGAAGCAGGCCAGCAGAACAATGTTCCACAGACGGGCAGTTCTGGGAAAGAAGCTTTGTTTATGAAATCTGTGTTTATACTTAGGCACAGATAGAGAGTGGGGGGAATCGTTTATAGTGGTTGTAGCTATTTGGGAGGTTTTTGTGAAAGTTTGATAAGAGGGAACCATAGACTGACGTTCAGTTGAGCATTTGCCATGAAAATAACAATAGAGAAGACACAGGCTTGCAATATATCTTTTATTTTTTAGTTCTACTTATTAAGTTGTAGAATTGAAGGAATGCTATAGAAAGAAAAGGTCTAGGACCAGAGTGCTGATCATTGGTTATAGCGTTGGAAAGTCCTCGGAAAGAGGAAAGTCTTTCTGAACAGTTTATTGAAAAGACAGTTGGGTACAACTTCAATTTTTCTGGTACTTATAAGCATTAGGAACAAAAGAAGTGCAGTTGAATTACAGATAGATGGAAAAATGATAAGTTTATATTGACAGTGTAGATAGATGAGAACTCAGATGGGGAGAAAGTATATTTTGGTCCAGAGCCAATTGCAGTTGTTCAGAAGTTTTGGTGTTAGTGCCAGTGTTAAAAATGGATGTAGTAAGTTTAGGGAAATTCTGCCACTAGTAACCAGCAGAGTATTACCAACATATATTCTGTAGACATTCACAAATATATTTCATAACACTGAAATCTATATAGATAATGGATTGGCTATAATAAAAGACTTTTCAAGGTCAAGAGTGAATTTCTAATATATATATATTTACGTAGATTTTGTTGTTGATTTTTTAAACGATATTGAGGTTAATGTTTCCACCTTGGAGAATGGATGTTTTTTTAGAAACTGTCCATTTTTTATTTTGGACATAAACAAATAATATTTTATTTATTTTTTAAAACTGTAATCTATGTACATGAATATTTCGGGGGGCCTACCTCTCTTCAGCGTAGCTTGACTATTATTAGGACTCGAACCCTGGACCTTATGTATTTAAACGATTTACTGTTTAGTTTTTATCGTTTATATATTTACATAGATTTTGTTGTTGATTTTTTAAATGATATTGAGATTAGCGTCTCCACCTTGGAGATCGAATGTTTTTTAGAAATATATATAGAAATAAAAATTGAAGAAAGAGAAACGTGATTTGGTTCACTCCACCACATAACTAAATTCTAAAAACTAAACTCGGCAAGAAATTCCTAATATCTTCCCATTACTAATCCCTTACATACAATATTCAATAAGAAATATTTAAAACTCTCCTACAGCTGTTGTGAAAATTGAAAAATGACTATCAAACAACACAATAACAAAATTTTGAATAACAGTAGAAAAATGAAAATATAAATTGAATGCATATAAAAAGTTTTAAATATCAATCGATCGATTGATGGCTCCTTTCAGTCTTGAAAGACAAAGGATACCCCCTGTAAGGGCAGCTGCACAGGTAATTGTGTTGCAAGGGTTGCGCAATCATCAACTACACCTCTCCTGAATCAGCACTGCTTGAGCCTAGTGGCAAGGAAAAGTCCAGGACGACTGGAAACAATGCCGAGATAAGCAGAGAGTACATACAGCACCTGAAAGTTCCAAATAGTCATTCATCTGACCAGGCTCATCGTTGCTTATGACAATAACAATATAATCATAAGAAATGTTAATAAATTAGACAGTAATTACCTAAATAGAAATAAAATGGGCAATATTACTAATGGAGAGAAAAACCGTAACTGTAAAATTCATGCATATTATCCTTTACAAAATAATTAACTAAAGACAGTGTTTATAAAGTTACAATAATTGCACAACCAATCATGAATTGTAAGATTTGAAATTAATGATGGCAAAACTTTTTCAATTAGTTCTTCAATTGAGTTAACCAAGGTGGATATTTCTGATGAATTTATTTCACCTTTCCAATTCATATTCAGTCTTCCCTCTCAAAGTTTCAAAAGGGTATCAGCAAATTGTCCAGACAGAAAATCTTCATATTTGTAGAAAGTTTTAAACGTTTGGCATGTTCTCACAGTACAGAGGATTTCAAACATGCTTTCAAATCATCTGCCTTAGTTCCCCTGGGAATTACTGGCAAAAGTCTTTCTAAAATCACCTGAAAGCACTACAGTCACATCTCTCATCAAACAGTTGGAATTACACAAATTCTAGAGTGTTCTATTAACAGCTTTTAAGCCTTTTTATAAGACATTTGTAATTTCGTTCCACACTACCAAAGATCATCTTATGAGAACTTCAGCAATACCAGAATTTATACTTACATTGCGGACAGGTTTATCAGTTGTGCTCAAATCCAAAAGAAGCTTGAATAATATGTAAGCTGTTCGATCTCCAAGGAGTAAAGTTGCAGCAATTCCAGAACTTACTACAGTTAAGGCTATTTCCTTTCTCTGCCTAAGTTTGGTGTCAATAAATTGGTGACAAGTTTACTAGTTCCATTTGGTGCATCTAAAACTTATAATCCTCGTTTCATATCGGTCACTTGCACAATGATTGTTCTATATGCATATTGTTGGTCTGGCAAAAGTTTCAGCAAGTTGTCATCAATAAATCTGGTCAGCAAATCAATATCATATGAAGTTTCCTCAAAACATCTGTAAGTTATTCACTTCACTTCGATGAGTTTCAGGTAACCCAGATTTGTAGAATTCCTCCCTTCCCATGGCGATCAAAGGGTCTTCTATAACAATCAACACAGAATCATATATTTCTTTGCTAAATAGTATTTCTCTTTCAGGGAATCTTTGTTGTTGCTGATATTTATAGTCCTTAGATTTCTGCCACAATGCTAATGGATTACTTGCATTAGAAATTTTGAAAATTATTGCAAAAAGGACTCTTAGACAAACAGGTGTTTCTGAAATCTCAGCCATAGTTTCGTCCCACTGATTGTAATTTTCTAACAAATTTAAGGTCAAACAGGCTTCCTTGTAATTGTCAACAGTTTGTTCATCAATAGTTCTTAGAAAGGAAAATGAAGTCAGTCCTCTTATTTCAGGAAGAAGGAGTCTCAAAAAGAAACATTCATGGTAACTTGGGTTCACAGAGTAAACTCTTCCAATTGCAGTGTCAGATTTTACACGTGAATGACCCTCAACATTAGCTCCTCGTTTTCTCCTGTGTAATAAAATGGAACCTGATAATTAATAAGAATTTTTGCAAAATTATTTTGTTCACACAATTTAAAAGTGTAGTAAGAATTGTCTTTTGGATTTAGGGCGACTTGGATAACATTTTTGTTTGCGAAATAAACTCTCTGAACATTTTCAAGATGAACTGCAAACTCTTGGATTGGATGATGCCTTTCATGGCTAGAAAACCCAAAATACACCAAAATGCTTCAATAGTGCCGAAATATTTACCAAGTTTATATCGAGTAACTTCATGACTAACATTTTTTGTAAGGAAAACATCAGATCCCTTATTTATGCATTTGCAAACATATTTAATAGACTTCACAAAATTGCAAAATTAAACATTTATGTGAGAATTTAATGTCTTTGAAAATAAGGGAGAGTAAGCTGCAATCCATCTACTGTCAACCTCATGCGTGCCAACCGTAGTTTCAAGGCCACCGTCTTCAGATGATCTTCTCCTATAAGAGGGATAACTATCCTCACTAATCTAAGTTTCAAGGAGAAAGTTTTTCGGGTCTCTTTTTGAACATTAGCCATCAACCATGTAAGGTGAATTCCACAAGGCCTATGCACCATGTGAATCTTGACTATTTCAAATAAGGTTAGATCAGTTTATATATCAGGTAACTCAACTGGAATCAATTTGATTGGAGTTGATTTTCTGGTAAGCCGCAATAATATGTGCACATGAGGCAAGCTCTCTTTTGCCACTCAATTGTGTACATGTAATGTAGCGTCATAGTGGGCCAACGATTTCTGATTTGTTTATCAGATTCATCACTTTTGATTATCTTCAAGTGAAACACCTTTGCCAATAGATCTTGTTGATTGATGCATGTTTGTCCAGGGAGAAGTTCATCTTGAATTTCCTTCCACTTTGGATTTGAAGTGAATGTGATAAAAAGGTTTGGTTTTGCATAATTTCTGACATAAGTCATTGCATCTTGGGTCCTTCCATGCGTATATCGTGGACTACCTGTGAAACTAGAAGATAAATTGCATATCTAACCTATATCTTTTCCTTACACATCGTTTTTGATATGATCTTTGATATGTATGTAGGAATCTACTCTTAGCTTGTTTTGATGAGTTTTGATATATAAAAGTTTTTGTGCTTCAATTTTTGCAAACTGATGAAAAAGATTTTGATTTCTGTGAAGATGATTGAAGGAGTTATCTCTGATCATAAAATGGCACACATAAAAATTCATGCATGAAACATGTTTTGTGGAATTTCCAAACTGTGGAATCCCCAAATGGTATCCATCTTCTCCATATACAAATAGTAGGAGATATTGAAGATCTCTGAGTTTCACATACACGTTTCAGCATGTTATCTCTTGAATGAAGAATTACGTCTCTATGACAAAAACTTTCATCAGCCATAAAAGGTGCCACTTTGTTACATGTTGGTAAATTGAATTTCCTAACATGCTCATTGGATGTTTTTTTTTTATATCTGTATTAATGACTTCTCGAAATTCTGTTGATGAACTTTTCTCTATGGCTGCTTTAACGTTAAATGGGGTGTTTATCATAAAAATATAATTCTAATGAGTGATTCTATAAAAGATATTTGTAATAACAAAAACAAAAATATACACACATCTATTAAAAATGATTTTGAATCCAGCGAGATGTGATGAAAGGACTATAACTAAAATATTTTTTTTTTTTTTGTATTTCTAAATTATTTTTACTTACAAAATAAATTTTAATTCGATCAATCAAATTATAAAAAAGATCTTCAAAAAGTAAAATTTCATTTCTTTGCGTTTAAAATTTTCAAGGAATCATTTAAAAAATATTTGTAAATAAAATGTGTTTGTGAATAAATAATTCCAACTGTAGTATCTATCATGGTAGAAAGAATTTTAATTTTATTTTCGAATAAATAATTAAAAATTCAGTATTTGCTCTTTTCCTCATCAGTCAGAGAACAAATTCATTTTCGACTGAGGTAATTCTTGCCTATCATAATCTTCCTTTATACCTCATAAAATTGACCATGTGTTTACTTTGGCCTATTCTACCTACCTCATTATTTAATTGTTTTATTTATTTAATAATATTAATGTATCATCATCTAAAATATAAATGGTTGTTATTTTATTTTATTTTTTTTACTAAAATATAGTTTAAGTAAAATAAATTGTTTGAAATATTATTGAAGTGATTGAAATAGGATTTGACAAATATTTAAATAATTTGTGATAAAAAATGGAAGAGTTAAACTAAGCGCCTTTAAGTAACTTTGATATTTAATGAAAAAAAAATCAGTTACTAAAAATGTGACCAAACTTCTATTTATCCTACTTTTGTTTGATTGTATTTTGTAGGTAAGAGGGTTGGCACTATTGCTTTTCTTAAAAAAAATTTCCTTGAGATGAATATGTACTTCACCAATAGTCATTCCTAAAATGTAAAAATCAGTTGTATATCTAAAAAGCAAAGGAAACAGAAAAAAATGTAAGTTTCATCTGATAACCACAAAAATATCACTTAATGCAGATTTAAAACAAGATAACGTGTTTTATTTCACGCCTTTATAAGTTAACATCTTATGAAAACATTTTTATTCTTTACCTAGCTTTTAATCTTACATTTTTGGTTTAGTATATCTATCTATCTATCAATCTATCATATATATAAAAAAAAATTTCAAATACTTTCAGATTGCAGATTATATTATACTGTAAACTTAAAGTTCATATAAATATTAGTATCAATATTTATAAGACAATCCCAACCGGATGAAAAAGCACAATAGTAGAGATAGAGCAATAGTATGAATAAAAATATTTGGAATTAAATTCTGTAAATTAAAAATTGACAACAAATTTATTATTCGACAAGCAATACAAAAATTTTAAGTTTTTTTTTTCCTTATTCTATGGAGCTTTAATAAATAGCACATATCATCAGAGGAAATGTGCATGTGATTAAAGTAATGTTTATAGGTAGTCTATAAATTTTGCTGATTAATAGACTCCCTATAAACATTATTTTTCTAACCACATTTCCTCCGATGATATGCACCATTATTGAAAATCAATGGAATAAGCAAAACTTAAAATCTTTGTATTCCTTTTCAAATAATACATCTGTTGTAAATTTTTAATTTACAGAATTTGATTCCAAATTTTATATAATTATCATTTATGTATGCACATAAAATCTTCTGTACTTGTTTTCAGTATTTACTCAGGCAGTGCTCAATACATAAGTAGAGCTAGGTAGTAAGTTTTGAGTGCCCTCATGTACTCCTGCCTTGAACCACTTATTAACATTTCTATTCTAATTTTTTTTTTAATTTTTATAATTTTCATATTCTAAATAAAATAAATGAAAGTAAAATGTCATAGTTCCCTTTCATGATTATCAAGCAGAGATCCAACAATAATGTTTTGCCTCCTTTCATCAAAATGAAATATATATATATATATATATATATATATATATATATATATATATATATATATATATATATATATAGAGAGAGAGAGAGAGAGAGAGTGTGGAACGATAAAATTGTCGCCCTAGAAAAGACGACACGATTCCAATTCCGTTTGATGAAAACTGGTTTTCTTTTTTTTGTTGCAGACCATCTACTAGTTGACCAGTTGTATACAAATCCCAAAAGCGATAGGAGCCTTCTATCATGTCTGAAAGTGACACAATGTTCAACAAGTGAGATCGGAGATACGCCACTGTATAACTCATGCTCTCTACCAGTCCAAGTTATTACAACAGGACCATTGCCAGAACCCTCAAAATGCAAATGCAGATGGTTCAACGCATGAGGGCACAGCTCAATGAAGTTTCTGGCCACGGTTATGGTCTTCAGTGTGGTTTCAAGTGAGGACCACATTATGCCACCTCATATCTTCGAAATCGGCTTGAAAGTCAGCACCAAAATGTACCTGAATGTGCTGAAGAGTATGGTGATCCCCAAGTGCAATCAGGTGGCCGTTGATAAATCCTAGGTGTAGCAGCAGGACTCGGAGCTGACCCACAAGTCCAAAGAGACTCAAGCTTGGCTTCAGAAGGAGTGCTACAACTTTGTACCCTTGTCTCACTGTCCCCCGACTTGAACCCATTGGACTACTTCGTTAGGTCATACGTTGAGAATATCACCAACAACACCAAAACCAGCCCAATCGTTGACATCCGCTGAGTATTCGCCGAGCTCTCGCCAGCACTTGCGGAAAAGGCATGCTCCCAGTTCCAAACCTGTATCGAGGCATTGATTGAGGGTGAAGGCGACTACATTGAATAGATGTCAGCTCTACTGCATAATCAATTACTTGAATTGATTTTTTCAATAAAAGTTTTAAAATAATAGTGTTTTTTTTTTTTTTTAGGGCAACAAATTTATCATTTTACCCTGTAACATAGTTACTAACATAGTTTCAGAATGTCGATGTAATAAATCCGAATACATCGTAGTTCCTTCACACCAGAATATGATTGGCTAGTGTAAGTCATAAATACGGACGGGCATTGCAGTTTGGAAAAGACATTAAAAAATATGCAGAAAACAAAGATTAAGCATATTACCAGCGACGATTATGAACAACTCTTTTTTAAGATTGTATTACTCAATTAGTGTAGCCAGGACCACTGAGCTACTTCAAATAAGTTTATCCCTTTCTGGCACATATCAAATATATACGGTCATTGGAGTCTATCGCCAAAATCCAAAATCGAATTTGTGAACAAACCAGCAACTAAACAAATAAACAGACAAGAAATATAACTTTATACATAAGGATGCAACTATATTGATAATAACTTCCATGATAGGTGGAATTCAATTGGGTTTTCTGTATTTACAATATAGTGGGTTTTACAGCTATGGAATTGGTAACTTGTTGTAGCCTTACAAGCTGGTAATAATCGAGACAGTTAATAAATGTGTATTATAAAAAAGTATGTTACAGAAGTACACGTCATGATTCTAGGGCCATAACTGCCATGCATTCCTACATTAGTGTTTATATGTAACTACAAGGTGCCTTAAATAAATTTCCAGACCTTTTTGTACAGGCATTTAAAATTGTCATAGACTCTTGAAAATTCAGTATGTTATTGCTATGCATCTTATGAGATGACTGCTACAGAAACGTATGGAATACTTCAAACTGCTTTTGGACCATCTTGCATGAATCAAGCATCAGTTTTTGTGTGGCATAAGAGATTCAAGGAAGGCAGGGAGTCTATGAGGGATGATGAGAGGTGTGAGAGGAGTAAGGAAGTCACAACACCAGAGTTGATTGGCCAAATAAAAAAATCCATGGATAAGAACCGTCATATGTCTATAGAGACAATAAGCGCAGAGTTTGATGTCAGTGTGGAGAACTATGCATAAAGTTATTCAGGAGGAACTGAAGATCTGGTAAAGTTTGTCCCAGGGACGCTTAGAGAGGATCAGAAAGAAAGATGTTGTCATGACAGCAGGGAGATGATCGAGATGATTAAACCAGATCCTGCAGTTCTTGAGCTCTGGTGACCTGTTATTAAAGCTGGATCTACTGCTATGACCCAGAGACCAAGAGACGGAGTTTCCAGTGAAAGCATGTTGACTCTCCCAGACCTAAGAAGGCCAGACAAAGTAAATTCACCCAGAAACTTATGATGATCCCTTTCTTTTTTCTTTTTTTTTTGACAGCACGGGCATGATCTACATGCACTGAGTTCCCACTAGATAGACAATTAACAAGGAATGCCATGTTGAGGTTTTAAGGGAGTCCAGGAAGAGATTCCATCAGAAAAGGCCAGCACTCTTCAAAACAGCCTATCATGCCTTGGCAGAGTACAAAATAGACTTCGTGGTTTAGTGGGGGAT